>NC_030678.2:161394046-161691546 GCF_000004195.4 Xenopus tropicalis | reverse complement strand
TTTTCAACCCTATGTAACTATGTAACTATGTAACTATGTAACTAGTGATGAGCAATTTGTTTCAGCAGGCACGGATTCACATTGAAATTCTGCATTTTGCCATTGGTCAAAATTTTTTTTGAAGCTTTGCCGCAAAAAAATCCACCAAAATAAAAACCCGGCAAGACAAAAAAGTAAAAAAAGTCACCAAGAAAAATGTTGCTGAGAAAAAAAGTCGCTGCCAAAAAATGCCCATTGACTTTAATGCATTTGAAATGAGGAAAAAAGTTGCAAATACAAAATGTCGCACAAAGTTGTTTCTTATTGCCTGTTTTTTCGCCATTTTGAAAATGTTTCAGCTGTTTCACGAATTTTTCGGCGAAACTGCACAGATTCTGGGGACAGATTCGCTCGTCGCTATTTAATAGGGGAAAGTACAGGGAGTTTCAATTGCAGAATTAGTTTAAATCCAACTATCTAATGTGATAGCACAAAGGTATTAATTGCTGTTCAAAATATCAAATGGTATCGGAGGAAAAGCTTCTGTGTCCTACTGTGAACTAGGAGATTCCTGCTTTGTGACATCCCTGCCTCGAGTACAATCATTGTATTGTATAAGCATGAGGCATTAATGAAGGCTGAGACATTATATGTGTGACTGTATGCTTTAGGCACGGGATTACATATACAGTAAGGTGTTTCTGCAACTCATTCACTTCCAGTAAACTAAAAGGGAAATGTTCTAAAGGTTGGAGAGTTTGTTCCAGGTACAGTTCCAGGTACACTGACCCATAGCAGCCGGGCAGATGTTTGCTTTAATACATTACATAAGTAAATGCAATTGGCAATTAGACAGGTGTGATTTATATTGCGCTGCTCTAGTTTTATATCATTATCAAAAACACAGTTTACTGGGAATGTGCCAAATTCAGGATTCAGTTTAGGGTTTGCCTGAATCCCATTGCTTAATGATTTGGGTTAAGTTCAGAAGAAGCCTAGAAGTCATGTGATGACTGTGTTAAAGCAACATTTTGTTGTTCACATATTTTTTTTCCTGGTTTATGAGAAATTTGAAAATACATGTTGGGGTTTGTATTCAGCACATCTTTTGTGAAGGATTTGGAATTTGGCTGCATCAAAAAATTATTGATTTCATGTATTCCTTATACAAGTAGAGGACCCATTATCCAGAATGCTCGGGGCCAAGGGTATTCCGGATAAAGTGTCTTTCTGTAATTTGGATCCCCATACCTTATTGGTACTACAAAAACAATAAACAATAATTAAACCCAATAGGATTGTTTTGCCTACAATAAGGGGTAATTATATCTTAGTTGGGATCAAGTACAGGTACTGTTTTATTATTACAGAGAAAAGGGAATCATTTAACCATTAAATAAACCCAATAGGGCTGTTCTGCCCCAATAAGGGGTAATTATATCTTAGTTGGGATCAAGTACAGGTACTGTTTTATTATTACAGAGAAAAGGGAATCATTTAACCATGAAATAAACCCAATAGGGCTGTTCTGCCCCCAATAAGGGGTAATTATATCTTAGTTGGGATCAAGTACAGGTACTGTTTTATTATTACAGAGAAAAGGGAATCATTTAACTATTAAATAAACCCAATAGGGCTGTTCTGCCCCCAATAAGGAGTAATTATATCTTAGTTGGGATCAAGTACAGGTACTGTTTTATTATTACAGAGAAAAAGGAAATCAATTTTAAAAATCTCAATTATTTGATTAAAATGGAGTCTATGGGAGAAAGGCTTTCTGTAATTCAGAGCTTTCTGGATAATGGGTTTCCGGATAACGGATCCCATACCTGTATAAATATATCATATTAGGCTAATAGCAGGAAGAAAGTTTGCTAAGGGTCTAGTATCCCATATCCCAAAAACCCCACTTTGGGGTTCCCTTATCCTTATCCTAAGCATTCTGGATACTAGATCCTACTTATGTACAAATTACCATTGTTTATTTACATAGCATCAATATACAGTATTATGCATTGCACAGCACTATGCACTGTAATTAGTTTCCCTATTAACATAATAACTTAATTTACTTAATCTCTCCGCTTTAAAGCTATGGGAGGAATCCTCATTGGCACCAAACCAGGCAGAATTAACAAATATATAGAAAGAGTGGCAGCAATTCTACCCCCTAATGGGAGGAGCTATTGTATGTATTTCTTTATGGATTATGGGGGTATTGAAATATGAAGTGAAAGCTTTATTTCCACTCACCTGTGGGATACTAGACCCATGTAAATTGTGCAGATTCACTGAACCCATAATTCATTATTCACTCAAATCCTTCGCAGGTTTTGCTGGATACTGAACCAAATCTGAACCCCAACTTCTATGCGGCCGATCCACATTCTCATTTTCTTGGTTTTAGAGGTATTTGCAACCATGAACAAGCTCATTTTTCTTAAACGACGAATGCGAGTGATTTATGAAAACAGCCTTTTAAAAAAAGCATGAACAGAAAAAAATCCGAAAACAGTGAATTTTTCATTTTGTCGCACAAATTAAAGCACAACCCCCCTATTTTGTTTGATTTTTTTCGCCGCATTTTTGCGAAAGTTTTACAAAACAATTCACCAATGGTGAAATGCGTAAATATGCTGCAAATTCATGCCTGGTGAAAAAATTTGCTCATCACTAGTCGCAGTAGTAGTAATGAGCAAATCTGTCCCGTTTTGCTTCTCCATAAAATCCACTAAACAACAATGAAATCCACAAAACGCATTTGTCGCAAAAAATTTTTGTCACCCACCTCATTTTTTGTCTCCTGTGTCTTTCATTGACGCAACCACACCCATTTTCATGCGTCCGTGCCCATTTTTGACGCGACTTTCCCCATTTTGACGTGACCGCGACATCAGATCGGTTGTTATGGGTCACTGCGAAATTTTGCAGTTCGCCATTGGCAATTATTTTTTTGAAACTGCTGTAAAAATTTGCTGCAAGAAAAACCGGCAGAGCGAGGAAAAAAGTTTGTGGCCACTAGTGATGCGCGAATCTGTCCCACTTCTCTTTGCTGAAAAATTCACAAAACAGAAAAATTATGTTTGTCATGTGTCACACACATCTTTTTTTGCCTCAGCTGCACCAAATTCAATGTGACTGCTCCGAAACGGAGAAAAATCCACAAAATGCGTGTCGCATGGCATTTTTGTTGCCCGCGTCTTTTTTGTTGCGTGCTGCACCCAATTTGACGTGACCACAACTTTTTTTTTTGAAGCATGGCACATTTTTCGTGGCAAATTTTCATTGAAGTTTCACGAAACAATTCGCTGCAGAAATTTGCTGCAAATCCATACCTGCCGAAAAAATTCGCTCATCGTTAGTGGTCTCGCCAAATAAGTTGCAGTTGTAAAAAAGAAAAGGTGCACAAGTCAAAAAAGTTGTTGTGCCTTTCTGCAAATTTTGCAGCAGTTTTGCCAATTTTACAGCAAATGGAAACAGGACAGATGCGCTTATCCATCGTCACTGCACCTGGAAGAAACTTTCTGACCTTTAGCACATTTCCCTTTTAGTTTACTAGAAGCGCATCAGCTGCGGAAATATCTTACCGTAAATGCCTGGAGTATGTACTCACATAAATCATTTCCTTGGAAGCGCCCTTCATTAATGCATCATGTTAATAACAATACAATGGTTGAGGTGGATTCGAGGCAGGGATTTCATGAAGCAGGAATCTCCTAGTTCACAGTAGGACACAGAGGTGTTACAGGGATATTCTAATCATACGCCACTTTTTATAATGACATTTAATAGTTTGGAAAGGAATTCATGGTGCTGGGCTATTTTCTTGGACTTTTTCTTGGATTATAGGGTCAAATTAAATCTAAAATATCTATATTTAAAATGAAGAGTAACGTAGATGTGTTAGAGCGCAATGGTTCCCAAACTGTTGGGCTTCCCCCCTAGGAGGGACTGGAGCAGTGGCTGAAGAATCCCTGCCTGTAGTTCAAGTTAGGGTGCGATTTGGGGGAAAAGCGGACGATTTTATATACTACATGATGAGCACATTTTTCATTAAGTATGGATTCACAATATATTTTGCTGAAAAAAATATCCATAGACCCCAATGTATTTTGTATGCAAACAATGTCACCTTGGAAAAATGCCTATAGACTGCAATGTATTCTGCATGGGAAATGTCACTGCAAAAAACACCCATTGATCTCAATGCGTTTCACAAATTTTTCTGTAATTTTGTCCTTTTTTTGGCGAAAAGGGACAGATTCACATATCACTACTCTATAGAGCTAAACTTACTGGTTGGTTACCCTTAGTTTTAACAGCAAAGTTTGTTTACTGTACTAGATATTTTTGGGACGATGGTTAAAAAGCAGATGTTTTCATATGGTATATCTGAAACCTTACTATAAGCTAAAGCAAATTATTAAATGCTGGATCTCAAAGGTGGGGCTTGAAGCTGAAGCTTCTGATATAATAATATTACAGATATGTTGCACAATGCTGGGGTTTCATTTTGTCACAAAGTTTTGGTAATGCAATGACAAATGCCTGTACATGGAACTGAAGGAAGTTGATTGATATAATATTCAATGATTGAGGTATCGGTGCATTATATAAATAGGCCTGTCTAACACACGGACAGTCAGAGCAAGGCTGGAAGCTTCCATATTGAGGCAGTGGGTACCAAGGAGCTCACATCAGCAATGGAGTCCTGGGTTCTGTTCCTGCTGTGTATAGCATGTTGCACGGCATTCCCAGCCTGGATACAGACAGACACAGATAAGAATAATGAGGCATTGGTTTCTCTCTCTCTTTAGTTGAAATTTGGAGCCAGATTTAGCAATGTTCATATTTGTTTTTTTTTCCATGAAATCATGAATTTAAATAAAGATTAAAAAATGCTAAATTTCTATAATGATTTTCTGAAATAAACTCCAAAATTGTAAAACTTTGGCATTTAAATGCTTTTGAAGTCATGTAGAAGTCAGTGGGACCTGTCCTAGTTAAAGTCTTCACTATTAAAGGAATACTGTCATGGGAAAATATGTTTCTTTTCAAAACCCATCAGTTAATAGAGCTTCTCCAGCAGAATCCTGCATTGTAATCTGTTTTTCAAATACACAAACAGATTTTTTCTATTTAATTGAGAAATTACACATGGGGCTAGCCATATTCTTCATTTCCCAGGGTGCCACAGCCATGTGACCTGTGCTCTGATAAACTTCAGTCACACTTTACTGCTGCGCTGCAATTTGGAGTGATATCCCCCCCCTCCCAGCAGCCGATCAGCAGAACAATGGGAAGGGAGCAAGATAGCAGCTCCCAGTAGGTATCAGAATAGCACTCAATAGTAAGAAATCCAAGTCCGGCTTGGGACTCCTCCAGTTACATGGGAGTAGGAGAAACAATAGGTTAGCTGAAAGCAGTTCTAATGTGTAGCGCTGGCTGAAAGCTCAGACTCAGGCACAATGCACTGAGATGGCGCCTACACACCAATATTACAGCTACAAATACATTTGTTGGTTCAAGAATAGAATATTAAATGGTTGAGTGAATCATTTGCAATGTAAACAGTGTCATTTAAAAATAACAAGTATCCCATAAAAATCATGACAGAATCCCTTCAAGTCAATTTCAGTCTTCTGAATTTTGTTCAAGCTTTTTAACCCGTTAAAAATTACATGAAAATTATAAATTTGGGGTATTCAAGTTTTTTTTAATGGTTTCATTTATTTGTGTTTCTTTTATTCTGATTTATTAATAAATAAAATACCGTCTGCATTTTTTTTTAAATTTAAAGGAGAAGGAAAGGCTAATAAAGAGTTAATCTCAAGCTGCAGGCATACCTTCAGTTCTCTCAACAGTGCCCTTAAGTCTCCCCATATTTCTCCCGTTCAGATGATCAGAAGCCAAACAGGAAGGAAAAACGCTGAGCTGGGTAGAGAAGATTCCCATAATGCATCACTTCTGCACAGACTTGGGGACTAGGACTGTATGCGGCGCATGCTCACAAACAGGAGGCTCCCCCTAGTGTCTCGTTGCCATGGCAACCGTCGCCCTTACAAACAGTGCAGGCAGCGGCAGCATGGGACACAGGTGCTGCTGGGGGGAAAGGCAAGCGGGGACAGGAGTGGAGCGGGTGGTGGTGGTGGACACAGCCGGCAGGCAGGTGCTGGGGGAGAGAGGCAACTTTCACTGAAACAAAGCAATGGTGGCGCCATTCACTGAAAGGGAAGCGATACACGAGCCAACAAGAGGATGCAAGCGGCAGGGGGGGGGCTGGCGGTGGGTAGCTGACAAGAGCCAAGTGGATAAACATAAGGACACAGCTGCAGGGGGGGAGACATAGAAGGACGCGGGGGGGCGTATGGAGGATGTTGGGGGCGCATGCGCAGTAGAGACAGTGAGGGAAGGGGAGTGGGCATCCCTTTTTAAAGATGGCGGCGCTGTTAACTGAAACAAGTATGTAGAATGTAGCAGGTGTATCTCTGTAAATCTTTCATTAGGCAAGCCAGGAATAGAGCGATTTTACACAGCAATAGTAGTACTATTTAATAGTGTGCTTAATAGATTTTGACTTTCCTTCTCCTTTAAGGCTAATCGAAGTAAGAATAAATATGAGAATTAAATCTAAAAGCTGCCACAGTTTCTCTTCTTTACAAACTCACAAAGACTGACAAGCTTTTTTGGCACAAAAACCTGTGTGATAAGTGAACACTCACGGGGGCTTCCCTTATGGTTCCCTGAGCTGGAAAGCTCGGCCAATCAGAAATAGGCCCCTTAATGTAAATCATCAATAACAACAGAACTGGTATTCTGACAAATACAGTGGTCACAAACATGGCTGTTGTGGGACATGTTTATAATTTCAGAAACATGATGTTAAACCATTACAGTACTTGGAAACATTCATCAAATTTAAGGGCGATGGAAAAATGAGCAGAAGTGGGTTTTTGGAGAAAATCCGTAGGATGTTTTGGGACTGGAGGTCACTGCAAGACTGGATGAAGAAACCATAGAAGCAATGAAACAAACTCGGTGCAGTGTTCCTGATATTGGTCATTTTAACGCCTTCGCAGGAAATCCTGTGTGGAAGAAAAAAGACCTGACGTACAGGTAATATATATACCGTATTTTCTGGTATACAAGACAACTGGGCGTATAAGACGACCCCCAACTTTTCCAGTTAAAATATCCTCAATCTCCCCCCCGCAGCGTTCTAAAGCTCGTCCTCCCGAACATCATCCAGCTCCCCCTAGTGTCCTCCCCAACATGCTCCAGCTCCCCCACATACTTAAGCTCCCCCCAGCGTCCTGCCCCACATACTTAAGCTCCCCCCAGCATCCTCCACCACATACTTAAGCTCCCCCCAGCGTCCTGCCCCACATACTTAAGCTCCCCCCAGCATCCTCCACCACATACTTAAGCTCCCCCCAGCGTCCTCCCCCACATACTTAAGCTCCCCCCAGCGTCCTCCCCCACATACTTAAGCTCCCCCCAGCGTCCTCCCCCACATACTTAAGCTCCCCCGAGCGTCCTCCCCCACCCCTCCCGCTCGCTTGCTGCATCCGCCGGCTGCTTCTTCTGGCTGCTTAGGCTGCGCCCCGTGCGTGCTGACGTCACGCGTACACATGGGGCGCAACCAATAAAATTAACCGCTGACCACCAATGAACTTTTAACGCTTTAAAGGGGGCCCGGCCGTGATACAATTTTTAAACACCGGCCCCCTTTACAGCCGGATGAAGCAGCCGGAGGAAACAGGCGGACACAGCAGGCGAGTGGGAGGGGTGGTGGAGGACGCTGGGGGGGGGCATTTGATCGTCTGGGCCCTGCAAGCAAGTACCCGGTGTATTAGATGACCCCCGATTTGGCACAGATTTTTTGGGGTTAAAAAGCCATCTTATACGCCGGAAAATACGGTATATATACACACATAACGGGTATAAGAGATCATTTATTTTTCATGTTTCATAATTATACTGTTATTTAGTTTTAAACTTAAAAACAACCTCCATCTATTGCCCCTGTAAGGTGCTGATATAGTACCACCTTGGCATAATATCACATGGTCAGGCAATTTAAATTCATGGCAATTCTTTGCTTTTCTCACATGTGTAGGGGAGCTGTGTACACTTGTCTCTCCTCTGTGTTGTTACTGTGAGAGGAGGAGGAGCCCCCACCCCCTGTGTGAGCTGACAGGAAGGAAGTGAGAAGAAGGGGCTGCTGGGAACAAGGAAGCAGAGAGACAAGCAAGGTGCTGGGAACTCACACAGTGTTCTGTTTAAGAAAGTAATTGGGAACCACCCCCAGTGGCAGAAAGCGCGCTCTTTTAGGGTGTGGAAGGAGAGGGGTCCCTGTCAGGGCTATGAAGAGCAAAGTGTGCCCTTCTCAGGGCACGGAAAGCCAAAGGGAGTTCTTCTCGAGACTCTGAAGAACTTGCCACATAAGTGGGGATTCCCCTCAGCAGTTCAGAAAGTACCAGCTGTGTTATGTGAGTGAAGTTGCCCCTGGCTGGCAGGCTGTATCTGTCTCTGGTAATTTAAAGGTACAGCGTCCTGCCAATAATCCATCAACCTTTCCTGTGTGTGTGTTGTGGATCAGAGAAGTTTCCCACAAGGCACAGGCCTAGGGCAGCACAAATTTAGGGGCGGCCACAAATACGGGCCTATGGGAAACTTCTCTGATCCACAACACACACAGGAAAGGTTGATGGGTTTATTGGATAAGGACCTGTCCAGTTTTGAACCTTGGACTTTGGGTTGAGTTGCGGCTGCATTACTCTGGTCAGCCACTGGAGGGTTTGAGATCTTGTTCTGATAAGTTACTCTAACAGACATTCTGTATCTCTCTCTTCTACACAGTTACCTCCTTCTTTATTAGCATCATGTGTCAGCAAGAAGAGCAACAAAGCATGCAAACAGTTCCTGGGGTGCCAAATGTGGGCTTTGATTGGCTATTGGGAGCCCTGTGTAGCCCGGCAGTGTACAGGAGGCTCTGTTTGGCAGTACACATGGTTTTTATTTTAAACTAAAGCTTGCCATCAAGTCATTTAAAACTAAGCATCTTCATTGTGGCCACTGGGAGCAACATCCAAGACAAAGTTCTGAGAGACACAATTCGATTCCCAAATCGCTACCTACAAGTTAGAAAAATAAAGCAAAGATCTGATTGGTCACATCTCCAGTGATGTTTGTCTCCAATGTTAAGAAATACACCCCTAGGAGTTTCATGTTGCTATTTCCTTCTATCTCTCAGTGAGACATTGAGGCTGCTGTGCACTTGGGCAGTTAAGTAAGAAGCCAAACTTTAAATGACAAATTCAAGAAGATTGTGACATGGTGCTTCTGGGCTGGTGTATTCTGTAGCGAACAGGAGCACCAGTCTGGGGACTCCGAAAAGCAATTAAAGGAGACCTTTCAATCAGACATAAAAAGCTGTATAATAAAAGTCCTTCAAATTAAACATGAAACCCTAATTCTTTTTTTTCTCTTAAAAACTAATTTAGAAATTCCAGCTGTCAGTTGTAAATTGCCTGCCCTGCCTCTATGCCTTAGGCAGGCAGTTACTTTCACTTTCCATTCTGCATTCCCTAGATGTTTCTGCACTCCTCTCCTCCCCCGCCCTCCTCAAGCTCTTTAATTGTGTATCCTGTGCATTAACATGGGCATCGGGTTCCCTTTCTGGCTTAAAAACAAGATTTTGGAATAATGCAATGCTTGTCCTAATAACACTGGTCACACAATGGTCTGAGTTCTCTCCATGTTGTGTACATGTGTTATGGCACCAATGTGTACAGGGATCTACATATTGACTCTGCACACATTCTGAAAACAGAGAACCAATGAGAAAATAAAGGAAATTTTGATAGCAGGAGGTTAATCCTTTATAATCCCTGATTCAGAAAATGACAGATACCAAGAGAGAAGAGAACAAATTAAATGTGCATTGAAAAATCAGTATATTTATTATGAAATATGTTTTACATCAATGTATATTAAATAAGTTACATACAAGAAGATAATATACAATATATATTTCTATAAATTATAAAATAAGTTAGATGTAAAAAAATAAATACAGTTGTTATTGAACTTGTGTTCATTTGGTAACTCCTATCGCTGCTGGGGTTTCTGGGTTAGCAGTTCAGCCAACTGGTGTACTTTAGCAGGCGAGTGACTTTCCTGTTTGTCGTGCTGAATTCATACTGCTGGTTCCCACTGAACAAATAGAGCATTCCTAAAATGTAAGTACAAATAGGAATTATTTAGATTATAGATCCCAGTATTCTGTAATTATTTATGATTAAACTCAACTGACCAAGTAAACTTTGCTTCTAATAGCGTATATACAATGCAGTTTGAATTTTCAGCCCAGTGGTTTATACTTGATTATATTTGCCCTTTATAAACATTGGTTAATGTAATGATAATGAAATTAATTATGGTACATGTTAGAATACCCCCACACACCTCTTGACAAGAAGGTTATATAGTTTATTGTGCACCAGAGGGCAATAGGCTATGGGTTATAGGCAGATGTGTTACTGAGCAGCCGGACTCACCATTTGATCGAAATGCTGCCTCCACCTTGTTTCCAACACCTGGGAAACCTTTACTGATCCTCTGAGGAGATTCTTTATCCATCTGTGATGTTTCTTCATTATAACTGAAAAAAGAGAAAAAATTGAGTCCTTGTCTCACCTGTAGACTCCTGCCTGTGTAAGCCTGCATGCTTTATTGCATGAACTTTACAGCATACAGTATATGTGTTGTTTGTGGATGTGGGAGAAGAGGGAAAATGGCCGCTGGGTGAAAGCTGCTATCTGTTATGAAAATGTGATGGTACAAATGGAGGGGATATTAGCAGTACAAATGGTGTGGGTTGGGTGGGGGAGATGTGCCCAACTTATATACATGGAAAATGTAGGGTTTACATGTGCTTTAATGCCAATCTGTGCCATTATTCAATATCTATTTAATAACTGCATATGACACACATTGTAATTATTTATGCAGGAATGCATTTCCTCTGTAATTATGTGATGGCTGTGAGACAGTGCTCTTACCTCCAATACCGATCATTAATAAAGAAGTAGGTTCTCCCTGTTTCATCATCGTGGACGGCTGCATCAATTTGCGTTACAGTCAAGGGAAACCCAAGTTCGTAGATGTTCTTAGGGAATCCCTCTTGAATTGTATAGCCTCGTAGAACCCAGTATTTTGTTCCTATGTACAACAGAAGGTGAATGGTTACATATTAACATAAAAGAAATCATAAAAACTATATTATATATAAAAACATATTCTCCCACAGACTTATTTTCAAGGAAATTTTTTCTTTGTAAATATGAAACAGTACCTGTACTTGATCCCAACTAAGATATAATTACCCCATATTGGGGCAGAACAGCCCTATTGGGTTTATTTCATGGTTAAATGATTCCCTTTTCTCTGTAATAATAAAACAGTACCTGTACTTGATCCCAACTAAGATATAATTACCCCTTATTGGGGGCAGAACAGCCCTATTGGGTTTATTTAATGGTTAAATGATTCCCTTTTCTCTGTAATAATAAAACAGTACCTGTACTTGATCCCAACTAAGATATAATTACCCCTTATTGGGGGCAGAACAATCCTATTGGGTTTATTTCATGGTTAAATGATTCCCTTTTCTCTGTAATAATAAAACAGTACCTGTACTTGATCCCAACTAAGATATAATTACCCCTTATTGGGGGCAGAACAGCCCTATTGGGTTTATTTAATGGTTAAATGATTCCCTTTTCTCTGTAATAATAAAACAGTAACTGTACTTGATCCCAACTAAGATATAATTACCCCTTATTGGAGACAAACAATCCTGGTATGTTCATTTAATGTTTACATGATTTTAAGCAGATTTAAGGTATGGAGCTCTAAATAACAGAAAGATCCCCTTATCTGGAAAACCCCAGTTCCTGAGCATTCTGGATAACAGGTTCCATACTTGTATATGTATTATATATATCTGTAATTGATACAATGGCATAGCTGTATATGTAATCTTCTAATAGACTCCTCTAGTTATTGTAACAACTAACCCATACCCTGTTAAAAAGCTGCTAAGAAATGAAATCATTTACAAATAAAGTTAAAAAAAAGTTTATATTTACCTTTAAAGAGAAGAACCTGATCCTTTTTCTGATTTTCATAGGCTGCGTCAAAGTCAGCTGGAAGGGAAGGCCAGAAGGAACTGATCTCATGTTGCTCGATTTCTGATTTACCGGCTGTCTTGCGCCAAAAGGATCTAAATTATTTAGAAGAAAATAAATAAATGATAATTATATGGTTTTAGTTTGTTTATATTTTATGGAAATGGAAAATATTATTAAGAACTAATTAAACCGGCCTTTACCTGTTCTTGAAAAATAGAATGTCCCCACGCAGGGTTGTGACCGCGTCAAAAGAAATTTGTTCCTGACAGTTTATTATTGGGATGATTGGATTTTCTTTTGTTCCTGTCAATTAAACAATTAGTAAAGCAATTTACTAACGATATGCAAACTTTTATAATCACATCTTAAAAGGTATGGAGAAAGAAAGGGTTGGGAGCCTCATTCCCTTGGGGAGAATTATTTCTATTGGCAAAACTGGCTTACCTACAGCACAAAAGTCCTGACTGGCAAAGCATTTGTTAAAGGGGATGTAAAACCCCAAAATAAAAGTCTGCCTAATTAAAAATAAATTTGATACTAATCAATATCCCACTACACATTACTTACCCTTATTTACACAGCCACTTAGGAGTAATTACAGCACAGAATAGGTAGGTCTCTCTCCCCACAGGGCACAATGGGTTAACTCCCAGCTTTCAGGTATATGCTTCCTGGGGAACCTTGGATGATCACTATCTAACCCTTGGTCTGTACACTGTTAACCCTACTCTGGGTAGTATTATACTCAGGATTATAATCCCTCTACAATTCCTTGTCGGAGCCAGAAGCTGCTCACTAAATACTGTAGCCCTGCCTATCTATCACACCTAGTGGGAACTATAACAGGAGCTGTCTATTCTGTCTGGACCTACCTATTCCCAGATTCCACAGTATCTCTCTGCCTGCTTGTTCAGGCAGAGACTTCACAAAATGGCCTCCAGCCTCATGGCTGCTCAGCCTTTTATACCACAGTATCTTATGGCCAAACTGTGGAACTGCAAAAGGTCATGCTATGACCCAGAAACAAAGACTTACTTTCCATTACATTAAGCACCCTTTATAGCTGTTCACATAACTAGGGGACCACAGAGTGGGAAAAGGTAAAATTTACCAGTTCCCTACATTACTACTAATAATAATAATTTTGCCTTTTAAAAGTACAAAAACTGTCTATTCAAAATAACTAAATATATTTCCTTACCATACAGTGAGTGAATTCCATTGATATCATCCTGAGGAAGCTGGAATGTATTGGGATTGATATAATGGTAGGTTGGGTACATAAGGGCATTAGGGTCATTAGAATGGTCGAGCCCAAGGGAATGGCCAAGTTCATGAGCAGCCACAAGGAACAAGTTAGTACCTAGAGAAAAATAAAGGAATACAATAGTCAGAATGAACATTTGGCATAACTACAATTATCAGTCAGCTATAATATCCCATTAGATGATGCAATGCCTGTGTAACCTTAGTCCTACATCCTTAACCTGTATTAACAAGGAGTAACGTTTGTTTTTACATTGACAAAGCCAATGACAGTTTGAGAGAATGTCTAGAAACCCACCGGCTGATCCACTTGTCCATTTCTCGTCTTCATCAAAATGTACGTCCCCCCCAATGTTATCTCCAGGAGCAAATGCATGGGCCAGAATGCCAGATGGGCCATCAAAAGGCAGAGAATCTTTATGATCTGTAGGGAAAGAATGGCAACTTTTAATACCATTTAAAAAAACTCATACAATATGAAAAAAATATATTTTTGAAAAAGTCAGATACCTCTATATGCAAACAGCATCTCAATATCAGAGACTCTGTCATAGATTCTGGTAAAGGTGAGAGGGACGACATCACTCCAGACCTTGAAAGCCTTCTCAATGGCCCGGTCCACATCATTTCTGGTCATATCTGGGGTGTAATTCAGAATTCTGTTGGGAAAATTGTGGTAAAAGGAAAATTAGAATCAATTTTCTCTTTTTAAAATGTTTCTGTTTTCTGTATACCCATCATGCATTGCAACTTACCTGTATGTCAGGTCCTTTTTCTTCCACACTGCATTTCCTGAGAAGGTGCTGAAACGGGCAATATCAGGAACCCCGCACCGAGGTTGTTTCATTACGTCTATGGTCTCTTCATTCAGTCTTGCCGTGACCTCCAATCCAAAAAAGTTCTGCATCTTTTGAATTTTATCCAACAATGCACTGCGGCTGGTCCCCTCCCCCTCAAACCTGTAGAATTTTTTCAAGTACTCCTGTAACGGTGAGAGAATGGCCTCTGTTTAACATCATGTATCCGAAATCATAAAGATCCTTTTGGGGAGGTTATAATGATCGTTACATTAACTTGTGTCCCTTGAGCTGCGCCTTCTAAACATGGGGAGGTCTATTTCATATTTTTGAATTTGTGAATTAAAGAGTTATTTCTTCAATTCGAATATATTTTAAATTTTACTAAACTCAACTAAACTTGCTTATTATCAACGATTTTAAATATAAAAAACTGCATTGAAGAAAATGTTAAAAAATACTTGAATGCAGCAATCCTTCTCATCAAAAAATTTGAAAAATCAGAAAAAAAAGAATACATTTTGCCTAGGACAACTCGCCTTGACTTCTAGATAGATATACAGAGAGATAATAGATAGATCGATAGATGATAAATCGATAGATAGATAGATAGATAGATCGATAGATAGATAGATAGATAGATGATAGATAGATAGATAGATAGATAGATAGATAGATAGATCGATAGATAGATAGATAGATAGATAGATCGATAGATAGATCGATAGATAGATAGATAGATAGATCGATAGATAGATAGATAGATAGATAGATAGAGGATAGATAGATAGATGATAGATAGATAGATAGATAGATAGATAGATAGATAGATAGATAGATAGATAGATAGATAGATAGATCGATAGATAGATCGATAGATAGATAGATAGATCGATAGATAGATAGATAGATAGATAGATAGATAGATAGATCGATAGATAGATCGATAGATAGATAGATAGATCGATAGATAGATAGATAGATAGATAGATAGATAGAGGATAGATAGATAGATAGATAGATAGATAGATAGATAACCAATTTTCTCACCTTAGCAAATGCTTCATTGTGCTTCTCTGTGTCAGTCAGTATCCCAGCAGGGAACCCCATGGTACATGCTATACACAGCAGGAACAGAACGTAAGACTCCATTGCTGATGTGAGCTCCTTGGTACCCACTGCCTCAGTGCGGAAGCTTCCAGCCTTGCTCTGGCTTTCCGTGTGTTAGACAGGCCTATTTATATGGCACCTGGGTGCCTTGGGCAGTGACTGTGATTTTATTTCTTTACAGCTTCCTTGTCTTAGACAAGCTATTGTTTCCCACTGCCATCAAGTTGTGACTAAACTTAATCACATGATTGTGCAAGATATCTGTAATTGTTATATACCGGAAGGATATCAGGATATTGGGTCCATTTAATCTGCCTATTCTCATGCCTTCCTACACTGCATCCTATGGGCATGTATATTTGTATTTATAATAATAAAGGCTGTAGCAGGGGAGGGCTTTAAAGACCCAAAGAACATAATGGACTCCTTTGAAATAATCAATGGTATTCTCTTTAAATGTGTAACTTACCTTTATATTCACTTTTAGTAAGTCCTAGGCCTGTGGTTTTCAGTCTGTTTTGGTTCAAGCCCCACATTTGAAGTTCAAAATGTAAAATGGGTCCCTTTAGCTCAGGGATCCCCAACCTTTTATACCTGTGAGCCACATTCAAATGGAGGAAGTGTTGGGGAGCAACACAAGCATGAAAAAAGGTTCATGGGGGTAACAAGAAGACCTATAATTGGCTACTTAATAGCCCCTATGTGGACTGGCAGCCTACAGAAGGCTCTGTTTAGCGTTATACTTGGTTTTTTGCCTCCAAAACTTGCCTCATTATCAGAAATTAAAAAATGAGCCTCTGCTTTGAGGCCTCTGGGAGCAACATCCAAGGGGTTGGGGAGCAACATGTTGCTCACGAGCCACTGGTTGGGGATCACTGCTTTAGCTTATAGTGAGGTTACAGATATATGAAAACATTGCTGTATCTACTTTTTAACCATTATCCCAAATATATCTAGAAAAGCAGATATGTTTTGCTCTCAAACCCCAGTGTAACCAACCATCAAGCTCATCCCACCCATATGTGCCTTATCCTTAAATCTCACCCTAACTTGAACTTCAGCCAGGGACTAGTGATGAGCAAATCTGTTCCATTTCGCTTCGCCGAAAAATTTGCGAATCTTTCAAAAGATTCGTGAAACGGCAAAAATGTCGCACATCAAAAAAAATTGTTGCCCGTGGCTATTATTTTGTCGCGCGGCTATTATTCCGTCACCTGCGGCTATTATTTTGGCGTGTGGCTATTATTTTGTCATCGGCGGCTATTATTTTGTCGCCCGAGGCTATTATTTCGGCGTGCGGCTATTATTTTGTTGTCCGCAGCTATTATTTTGTCGCCCAAGACAATTTTTGGACGCACATCGAATTTTTCTGTGGCAAATTTTTTCCTCCGTTTCGCGAAACAATCTGCCAATGGCGAAACACGGAAGTTCGCTGCGAATCCATGCCTGGCGAAACATTTTGCCCATCACTACCAGGGACCCCTCAGCAGCTGTACCAGGCCCTCCAATAGGGGACAGTTTGGAAACCATTGCTCTAGAACGTAGTGCTCTAACCCCATCTACATTAGTCTTCATTTTTATAATGATTTTGTTATTTTGTATCTTTATAAAGAAACATAAATAATAAAGAAAAATAGGTTCATCTATAGCATACGAAAGGGACATTAATCAAAATATAAAGCAAATTTTTATCAACAAATTAGGGGAGCTGCAAGCTATTGCATGTATTGAAAATTATGATTTAATAGGTATCACTGAGACCTGGTGGGATGATAAATGCGACTGGGCTGCGAATTTAAATGGTTATACACTTTTTAGGAGGGACAGAGAGATTAAAAAGGGTGGAGGGGTTTGTCTTTACGTAAAGTCAGACTTAAAGCCATGTAATAAAGACATTACCAATGAAAACGTCGAATCTCTTTGGGTAGAAATTTCTGTAGGGCTGAAGGTCACAAAGAAAATGATCATTGGTGTATGTTATAAACCACCCCGTATAGATGAGGGGGATGAGGCCCAGCTATTGTTGCAAATGGAGGAGGCTTCAAAACTAGGTCAAGTTGTTGTTATGGGGGACTTTAATTATCCGGACATTGACTGGAGTAATGGGGTGGCTAAGTCAGAAAAAGCTAGTAGGTTTGTAAATATGCTAAATGACAACTTTTTATTTCAGGCAGTTCAAGAACCCACTAGGAATGACGCCATTTTGGACCTGGTGATTTCTAATAATAATGAACTCATCTCTAACATTTGTGTGGGTGAGCATTTGGGGAACAGTGATCACAACATGGTCTCCTTTGAGATAATGCTGCAGAGACAGCGCTATAAGGGAGTAACTAATACGCTCAATTTTAGACGTGCAGACTTTGCCAGTATAAGGGCATCTCTGCAATGTGTCAACTGGGAAAGGCTTTTCATGGGGTTAGACACAGAAGGAAAATGGAACATCTTTAAAACATTGCTTTGTAGGTATACACAACAGTATATCCCCCTTGTAAGCAAGGAGAGGCATCGCAAAGCAAAACCTTTATGGCTGAATAAAAGTGTTATTGTCGAGGTTGGTAAGAAAAAACGTGCTTTTAGGGCATTCAAGTTAGCTGGGACAGCGGAAACTTTCATCAGGTACAAGGAAGCAAATAAAGCATGCAAAAAAGCTATCAGGCAAGCTAAAATAGAAATGGAAAGGGATATTGCAGCTAGGAGGAAAAAGAATCCTAAATTATTTTTTAATTATGTGAATAGTAAAAAAATGAAGCAAGAAGGGGTGGGAACTTTATTATCACGGGGGGGTAAGTTGGTTGATGAGAACGGGGAAAAAGCTGAAATTTTGAACTCTTATTTTTCATCTGTCTATACATCTGAGGAGCCAGATAATGAAGGCTTCCCTTGTAATATGCCCAGTTCTAGTAATTTAGCTACTGACGCGTGGGTCACTCGGGAGGAAATTCAAAAGAGACTTGAACATGTAAAGGTAAACAAAGGTCCAGGGCCGGATGGGATTCATCCCAGGGTATTAAATGAGCTGAGCGCTGTGATTGCCAAACCTCTTCACTTAATTTTTCAGGATTCATTGAGGTCTGGCATGGTGCCAAGAGACTGGCGGATTGCTAATGTGGTGCCGTTATTTAAAAAGGGATCCCGTTCTCAGCCTGAAAACTATAGGCCTGTTAGTCTGACATCAGTAGTAGGAAAACTTCTGGAAGGGGTAATAAGGGATAGGGTACTTGAATACATTGCAGTTCACAATACTATTAGATTGTGCCAGCATGGTTTTATGCGTAACAGATCTTGCCAGACTAATTTAGTCGCCTTTTATGAGGAGGTGAGCAGGAACCTTGATGCTGGAATGGCAGTTGATGTCATCTACTTGGACTTTGCTAAAGCGTTTGATACAGTACCTCACAGAAGGTTAATGATCAAATTAAGGAATATTGGCCTAGAACATAATATTTGTAATTGGATAGAGAACTGGCTGAAGGATAGAGTACAAAGAGTGGTTGTAAATGGAACATTTTCTAATTGGACCAGTGTGGTTAGTGGAGTACCGCAGGGGTCAGTCCTTGGTCCTTTGCTTTTTAACTTTTTTATTAATGACCTGGAGGTGGGCATAGACAGTACTGTTTCTATTTTTGCTGATGACACTAAATTGTGCAAAACTATAAGTTCCATGCAGGATGCTGCCACTTTGCAGAGCGATTTGACAAAATTAGATAACTGGGCAGCAAACTGGAAAATGAGGTTCAATGTTGATAAGTGCAAAGTTATGCACTTTGGTAGAAATAATATAAACGCAAACTATCTACTGAATGGTAGTGTGTTGGGGGGATCCTTAATGGAGAAGGATCTAGGGGTTTTTGTTGATTACAAGTTGTCTAATGCCAGGCAGTGTCATTCTGTGGCTACTACAGCAAATAAAGTGCTGTCTTGTATAAAAAGGGCATTGACTCAAGGGATGAAAACATAATTTTGCCCCTTTATAGGTCCCTGGTAAGGCCTCACCTTGAGTATGCAGTGCAGTTTTGGGCTCCAGTCCTTAAGAAGGATATTAATGAGCTGGAGAGAGTGCAGAGACTGCAACTAAACTGGTTAAGGGGATGGAAGATTTAAACTATGAGGTGAGACTGTCAAGGTTGGGGTTGTTTTCTCTGGAAAAGAGGCGCTTGCGAGGGGACATGATTACTCTGTACAAGTACATTAGAGGGGATTATAGGCAGATGGGGGATGTTCTTTTTTCCCATAAAAACAATCAACGCACCAGAGGTCACCCCTTTAGATTAGAGGAACGGAGCTTCCATTTGAAGCAGCGTAGGGGGGTTTCTCACGGTGAGGGCAGTGAGGTTATGGAATGCCCTTCCTAGTGATGTGGTAATGGCAGATTCTGTTAATGCCTATAAGAGGGGCCTGGATGAGTTCTTGATCAATCAGAATATCCAAGGCTATTGTGATACTAATATCTACAGTTAGTACTAGTGGTTGTATATATAGTGTATGTATGTGAGTGTATAGATTGGTAGGTGTGGGTTAAGTGTGCTGGGTTTACTTGGATGGGTTGAACTTGATGGACACTGGTCTTTTTTCAACCCTATGTAACTATGTAACTATGTAATATCTCTTCTTTCAATTTGAGCAAGTGACTTGATTTAAGAACTTGATTCAAGTTTTTGCCGTTTTGCAAATGTTTCAGCAGTTTCACGAATTTTTCGGCGAAACTGCTGACAGATTCTGGGGACAGATTCGCTCGTCGCTATTTATTAGGAGAATGTACAGGGAGTTTCATTTGCAGAATTAGTTTAAATCCAACTATCTAATGTGATAGCACAAAGGTATTAATTGCTGTTCAAAATATCAAATGGTATCGGAGGAAAAGCTTCTGTGTCCTACTGTGAACTAGGAGATTCCTGCTTTGTGCCATCCCTGCCTCGAGTACAATCATTGTATTGTATAAGCATGAGGCATTAATGAAGGCTGAGACATTATATGTGTGACTGTATGCTTTAGGCACGGGATTACATATACAGTAAGGTGTTTCTGCAACAACTCATTCACTTCCAGTAAACTAAAAGGGAAATGTTCTAAAGGTTGGAGAGTTTGTTCCAGGTACAGTTCCAGGTACACTGACTCATAGCAGCCAGGCAGATGTTTGCTTTAATACATTACATAAGTAAATGCAATTGGCAATTAGACAGGTGTGATTTATATTGCACTGCTCTAGTTTTATGTCATTATCAAAAACACAGTTTACTGGGAATGTGCCAAATTCAGGATTCAGTTTAGGGTTTGCCTGAATCCCATTGCTTTTTGCAGAGTATAAATGTAGCTGAATCATTACGATTTGAGTTCAGTTCAGCAGAAGCCTAGAAGTCATGTGATGTCATGTGTTAAAGCTCTGAGCAACTAATAAAAATTTTTGTTCATAGATTTTTTTTTCTGGTTTATAACAAATTTTAATACAAGTCAGGGTTTGGATTCAGTCACATCTTTTTGTGAAGGATTTGGAATTCGGCTGAATCAAACAATTATGGATTTCATGTATTCCTTATATAAATAAATGACATTGGACTAATAGCAGGAAGAACGTTTGCTAAGGGTCGGGTATCCCATGTCCCCTTGGGTGTCGCTTATCCCAAAAACTCCAGGTCCTAAGCGTTCTGGATAGTGATGAGCGAATCTGTCCCATTTCGCTGCACTGAAAAATTAGCAAAAGTTTGAAAAGATTTGCACACAACAACTTTTTTTGACGCGCTTACGTTTTTTTGTAGCACCTGTTTTGCCAAACAATCCACCAATGTCGGAAATTCGCCGTGAGTCCGTGCCTGGGGAATAATTTCGCTCATCACTAATTCTGGATAATACATCCTACACCTGTACAAATTATTATCTTTGTTTATTGACATAGCATTTATATACAGTACTATGCATTGCACAGCACTATGCACTGTAATTAGTTTCCCTATTAACATAACAACTTGAATTAATTAATCTCTCTGCTTTTAAGCTATGGGAGGAATCCTCATTGGCACCAAACCAGGCAGAATTTACAAACTATATAGAAAGAGTGGCAGCGTATTGACCCCCTAATGGGTGGAGCGAACCTATAGTATGTATTTCTTTATGGGGGTATAGAAATATGAAGTTAAAGCTTTATTTCTACTCACCTTTGTCAGCCATTGGGAAGCCTGGTGTGGGATACTAAACCCATGTAAATTGTGCAAATTGTGCAGATGCAAAAACAGTGAATTTTTTGTTTTGCCCCACAAATTAGAGCATAACCCCCCCCCCCAAAGAAAACCTCTAAAACCACAAAGCAAAGAAAGATCTTCCAGTTGTAAAGCGGACAGCTGCCATTGACTTCTACATGACCTTGACTGCTTTTCGGTGGCGTATTTTTCTTTCGGATTTGTCACAATTTTAACACATAATAAATGGCAAGAAAATAGCATTTTTTTTCCGCAAAAAAAGTTATATTTGGTCAAAAAAATAAGAACCGTGAAAAAAATACAAACAAAAATATCTGTGAAGAAATGTTGCTTTCAGTTGTCCACAGCTTTAAATCACATGACTTTTAGGTTTCTGCTGAACTGAACACAACACTGTAAAGATTTGGCTTAATTTAAGTCCTGCAAAAAGCAATGGGATTGACTGGAATTCTAAACTTAATCCTGGTTGTGATAGGCCCCCAGTAAACAGTTTTTTTGAATAGTTCACATGAAAAGGCGAATGCAATAAAGTTACACTTAGTACAGGTATGGGATCCCTTATCCGGAAACTCGTTATCCAGAAAGCTCCGAATTACAGAAAGCCTGTCTCCCATAGACTCCATTTTAATCAAATAATTCAAAATTTTAAAATTGATTTCCTTTTTCTCTGTAATAATAAAACAGTAACTTGTACTTGATCCCAACTAAGATATAATTACCCCTTATTGGGGGCAGAACAGCCCTATTGGGTTTATTTCATGTTTAAATGATTCCCTTTTCTCTGTAATAATAAAACAGTACCTGTACTTGATCCCAACTAAGATATAATTACCCCTTATTGGGGGCAGAACAGCCCTATTGGGTTTATTTAATGGTTAAATGATTCCCTTTTCTCTGTAATAATAAAACAGTACCTGTACTTGATCCCAACTAAGATATAATTACCCTTTATTGGGGGCAGAACAGCCCTATTGGGTTTATTTAATGGTTAAATGATTCCCTTTTCTCTGTAATAATAAAACAGTACCTGTACTTGATCCCAACTAAGATATAATTACCCTTTATTGGGGGCAGAACAGCCCTATTGGGTTTAATTGATGTTTTATTGATTTTTTGGCAGACTTAAGGTATGGAGATCCAAATTACGGAAAGACACCTTATCCAAAATACCCTTGGTCCCGAGCATTCTGGATAACGGGTCCTATACCTGTACAATCAGCCCATAGCATTAAATTATCTCAAGTTTTAAATGAAACATCTGATTGGTTGCTATCGGTCACTGGTAGCGATGAGTGAATTTGTTCTCCAGGCATGGATTCACTGTGAAATTCTGCAATTCGTCATTGGCAATTATTTTTGTGAAACTGCAGTAAAAATTTGCTGCAAGAAAAAAAAATTGCAGTCGCTAGTGTCTAACACATTTCCCTTTTAGTTTACTAGAAGTGCAACAGCTGCAGAGATACCTTACCGTATGTGAGACACATTTCATGCCTGAAGGATAAAGTCACATAAATCATTTCCTTGGAAGCGCCCTAATGCATCATGTTAATAACAATACAATGATTGAGGTGGATTCAAGGCAGGGATTTCATGAAGCAGGAATCTCCTAGTTCACAGTAGGACACAGAGGTGTTACAGGGATATTCTAATCATACGCCCATTTTTATAATGCCATTTAATAATTTGGAAAGGAATTCATGGTGCTGAGCTATTTTCTTGGACTTTCTTGGATTATCGGGTCACATTAAATCTAATTTTGAAATCCCTGTACTCTTCCCCTAGTAAATAATCTCTTTTTAAAATGAAGAGTAATGTAGATGTGTTAGAGAGCAATGGTTCCCAAACTGTTGGGCTTCCCCCCTAGGAGGGACTGGGGCAGTGGCTGAAGAATCCCTGCCTGTAGTTCAAGTTAGGGTGCGATTTGGGGGAAAAGCAATTACGGCCAATTTTATATACAGGTATAGGACCCGTATAGGGTATTCCGGATAAGGGGTGTTTCTGTAATTTGGATCTTCATACCTTAAAGGAAAAAGAAAGGTAAAGTTACTTGGGGGTGCCAAAATGTTAGGCACCCCCAAGTGACTTTAACCGCCTACCTTTTACCCCGGGCTGTGCCGCTGTCAGGAGAAAACAGCACCAGCCCGGGGTAGCTGCCGGCGCTTCCTCCTTCCGGCTTCGCTGCGCGCGCAATGCGCAGTAGAGTGAAAAGCCGAACTTAAACATTTAAGTCGGCTTTTTCGCTCTACTGTGCATGCCCGGCCACCCGGCAGTTTAGGAAGTGGAAGGCGGAAGGAGGAAGTGCTGCGCTTCCAGGTGCCCGGGCTGGTGCTATTTTCTCCTAACAGGGGCACCAGCCGGGGGTACAAGGTAAGCGGTTAAAGTCACTTGGGGGTGCTTAACATTTTGGCACCCCCAAGTGACTTTGCCTTTCCTTCCCCTTTAAGTCTACTAAAGAATCAATAAAACATTAATTAAACCCTATGGGATTGTTTTGCATCCAATAAGGATTATTTATATCTTAGTTGGGATCAAGTACAGGTACTGTTTTATTATTACAGAGAAAAGAGAATCATTTAACCATGAAATAAACCCAATAGGACTGTTCTGCCCCCAATAAGGGGTAATTATATCTTAGTTGGGATCAAGTACAGGTACTGTTTTATTATTACAGAGAAAAGGGAATCATTTAACCATTAAATAAACCCAATAGGATTGTTCTGCCCCCAATAAGGGGTAATTATATCTTAGTTGGGATCAAGTACAGGTACTGTTTTATTATTACAGAGAAAAGGGAATCATTTAACCATTAAATAAACCCAATAGGACTGTTCTGCCCCAATAAGGGGTAATTATATCTTAGTTGGGATCAAGTACAGGTACTGTTTTATTATTACAGAGAAAAAGGAAATCAGTTTTAAAATTCTGAATTATTTGATTAAAATGGAGTCTATGGGAGACGGGCATTCCGTAATTTGGAGCTTTCTGGATAATAGGTTTCCGGATAAGGGATCCCATACCTGTACTACATGATGAGCACATTTTCACCAAGTATGGATTCACAATATATTTTTCTGAAAAAAATGTCCATAGACCCCAATGTATTTTGTATGCAAACAATGTCACCTTGGAAAAATGCCCATAGACTGCAATGTATTCTGCATGGGAAATGTCACTGCAAAAAAATACAAAAAACACCCGTTGACTTCAATGCGATTCACAAATTTTTCTGCAATTTTGTCCTTTTTTTTGGCAAAATGGGACAGATTCACATATCACTACTCTATAGAGCTAAACTTACTGGATTGTTACCCTTAGTTTTAACAGCAGAATTTGTTTACTGTACTAGATATTTTTGGGACGATGGTTAAAAAGCAGATGTTTTCATATGGTATATCTGAAACCTTACTATAAGCTAAAGCAAATTATTAAATGCTGGATCTCAAAGGTGGGGCTTGAAGCTGAAGCTTCTGATATAATAATATTACAGATATGTTGCACAATGCTGGGGTTTCATTTTGTCACAAAGTTTTGGTAATGCAATGACAAATGCCTGTACATGGAACTGAAGGAAGTTGATTGATATAATATTCAATGATTGAGGTATCGGTGCATTATATAAATAGGCCTGTCTAACACACGGACAGTCAGAGCAAGGCTGGAAGCTTCCATATTGAGGCAGTGGGTACCAAGGAGCTCACATCAGCAATGGAGTCCTGGGTTCTGTTCCTGCTGTGTATAGCATGTTGCACGGCATTCCCAGCCTGGATACAGACAGACACAGATAAGAATAATGAGGCATTTGCTAAGGTGAGCAGATTGGGTTCTCTCTCTCTTTAGTTGAAATTTGGAGCCGGATTTAGCAACGTTCATATTTGTTTTTTTCCATGATTTTATTTTTTTTTGCATTAAAAAAATCATGTATTTGAATAATGATTAAAAAAATGCATATTTTCTATAATGATTAACCAAAATAAACTCCAAAAGTGTAGAACTTTGGCATTTAAATGCTTATGAGGTCGTGTAGAAGTAAGTGGGACCTTTCCTAGTTAAAGGCTTCACTACTGGAACTTGGGGTATTCAAGTTTTTTCCATGGTTTCTTTCAATCGTGTTTTCTGATTTATTACTAAATAGGGTACCATTTGCATTTTTTATTTTTTATTTAAGGCTAAGGCTAATGCCACATGAGGCGTAGGGCGGAAAAGCGCCACATGTGCCTGCACCCGAATGAATGAAATACGCTCGGGGGCAGGCACATGTAGGCGATATACGCATGAAAATGCGAGACTTTGCATTATCTCGCGTTTTCATCCGTATCGGCTACATGTGCCTGCACCCGATCATATATCATTCATTCAGCCAAAAATATCCGCCCTATGCCTTGTGTGGCATTAGCCTAAGCAAAGCAGTTATAAATATATCTAAAAGCCACCAAAGTTTCTCTTCTTTACAAACTCACAAAGACTGACAAGCTTTTTTGGCACAAAAGTCTGTGTGATAAGCGAACTCTCACGGGGGCTTCCCTTATGGTTCCCTGAGCTGGAAAGCTCGGCCAATCAGAAATAGGCCCCTAATGTAACTCATCAATAACAGCAGAACTGGTACTCTGACAAATACAATGGTCACAAACATGGCTGTTGTGGGACATTGCCCTTATAACCTCCCCAGAGAAACCTTTATGATTACAGAAACATGATGTTAAACAGAAGCCATTCTCTCATACCGTTACAGGAGTACTTGGGAAAATTCTACAAATCTAAGGACGATGGAAAAATGAGCAGAAGTGGGTTTTTGGAGAAAATCCGTCGGATGCAGGATGTTTTGGGACTGGAGGTCACTGCAAGAATGGATGAAAAAACCATAGAAGCAATGAAACAACCTCGGTGCGGGGTTCCTAATATTGGCCGTTTTAGTGCCTTCCCAAGAAATCCTGTGTGGAAGAAAAAGGACCTGACGTACAGGTAATATATATATATATACACATGTTGGGTATATAAGAGATCATTTATTTTTCATGTTTCATAATTATACTGTTTTTTTTAGTTTTAAACTTAAAAAACCCTCCATCTAAAAATGATACAATTTTTTTTGACGCGCAACATTTTCGCCGTTTCAGCAAATCGAAACAGGCCAGATTCGCTCATCATTTTATTAAAACTTAATAGAAGTATATGGGGAAATTAGAAATCAAATTTCTCATTAAATTGAATCTGGCTCATTATCAGGAAACCAGTCTTCTGGAAAATTCCAATAGATGGCAAACCACTTAGGGACAGTTTATATAAAGAACAGGAATATTAAGCAAAAAAAAAAATACTGGTCAGTTGAAATGGCAGGTTGTGTAATAGTTAGAAGAACATTTTAAAAAGAGAAACTTTCTCCAACAGAATTCTGAACTATACTTCACATATGACCAGGGATGAGGTGGACCGGGCCATTGAGAAGGCTTTCAAGGTCTGGAGTGATGTCGTCCCTCTCACCTTTACCAGAATCTATGACAGAGTCTCTGATATTGAGATGTCGTTTGCATCTGGAGGTATCTGACTTTTCTAAAAATATAAGTTTTTTTGAATATTGTATTACTTTTTTATAATGGCATTAAACGTTGTTGCCATTCTTTCCCTACAGATCACAAAGATGCTTTCCCATTTGATGGCCCATCTGGCATTCTGGCCCATACATTTGCTCCTGGAGATAATACTGGGGGGGACGTACATTTTGATGCGGATGAAACATGGACAAGTGGATCAGCCGGTGGGTTTATATTCATTCCCTCAAACTGGTGTATATGTACTAGTGTACATGGGCTCCCAAAATAAAGTACCTTTATTATAGCCACAGCTCCCAGATGTAGAAATAAGGTTCATTGTTCAGGACCCACTGGGTTTTTTCCTGGATCTTGTTGTGCACTGAGCACTTTATTCCTTTATTTTTCTCTAGGTACTAACTTGTTCCTTGTGGCTGCTCATGAACTTGGCCATTCCCTTGGGCTCGACCATTCTAATGACCCTAATGCCCTTATGTACCCAACCTACCATTATACCAATCCCAATACATTCCAGCTTTCTGAGGATGATATCAAGGGAATCCACTCACTGTATGGTAAGGAAATATTTTAAGTTATTTGTGATTCTTAGCAATTTGTAGTTGGATTACATGTGACCGTTAAAGGGACATACTTATCTTTATTCTTATTGGTTGATTGAAATGCAGACTACTAATTATCTTTTGGATTTTTATTTAAAGTTAAAGTTTTGAATTTTTTGTAGACCTATTAAACTGCAGGTGATATTTTCTGGCATCATCACATAAAAGGGGTTTTAAACCCCCCAAAAAACACATTTTTGCATAATGTATTAAAATGTACAATCATTTGCCAGATATTTGAAATTGCAATTCCATAGAAAGCACTATATTGTTGTCCCTTTTTGCACAACTGGTCTCATAAAACAATGTATCAGACTTCTCTTACACGCTTCTTCAGAGCTGTCGGGGAGGCCCATTCATCAACATTCTGATTTTAGTGGTTCTTTTGAAAACAATGATGGGTTTAACTTCCCCTTGAAGCTGGGTAAAACTGAAAACAATGAGGGGATTAACTTGTCCTTGAAAATGTGTCAAAGACAGGCTGTCACTGACTATTCTATTCCTCTACTACTCTAAGGGGCAGATCTACTAATCCATGAACGGTCCGAAAGCGTACGAATGCGTTTTTTTGTAATGATTGGTATTTTGCAATTTTTTTGTCACCGTCGAGACTTTTTCATGAATTGCCGCGACTTTTTTGTCACCGTCACGACTTTTTCACGAATTGTCGCGAATTATCCGTGGCCGTCGCAAAAAAATCGTACTGTCGCGCTGAGTATGAAAGCGCTCAATACGAAAAAGTCGCGACAATTCGCGAAAGTTGTAACGGCAACGAAAAAGTCGCGGCGGCAATGAAAAAAATTGCAAAAAATACGAAAAAGTCGCAAAATGTTTGTTTCCAATCCGATTTTTTCCCATTCGGGATTCGGATCTGCCCCTAAGCCTCCATAGGGCAAAAAAACATTAATAAATAATGAATTATGGGAGTTATTTTCAAGAAACTCACATTTTTTGGGGGAACAATAACACAAAAATTGAGTTCTGGAGAAAACCCATTAGTAAATCTCGAAATTATCTAGAAGTAAGAAAAAAATCTGTCTTTATCTCAAAATTTCTTAGTAAATGTTCCCCTTACAGTGGCTTCACGCCTGAATGAGTCGGCTCCCAACCCTTTCTCCATACTTTTTTGATATGATTATAAAGATTTGGAAATCATTCATAAATTGCTTTTTTAATTGTGTTTTGGATTGACAGGACCAAAGGAAAAGCCGGTTACACCAACAAAAGCCCAAACCCACTGCCCAGAGCACATTTCTTTTGATGCGGTGACAACCGTACGGGGGGACATTATCTTCTTTGAAAACAGGTATTTATTAGTTCTTAACTTTCCATTTGCAGAAGATGTAAGGAAACTGAAATGAAATATAATTATACATTTTTTTCTTTTCTTCGAAATAATTAAGATCCTTTTGGCGCAAGACAGCCGGTAAATCAGAAATCGAGCAACATGAGATCAGTTCCTTCTGGCCTTCCCTTCCAGCTGACATCGACGCAGCCTATGAAAATCAGAAAAAGGATCAGGTTCTTCTCTTTAAAGGTAAATATATAATTGTTTTTTTTTTAAACTTTATTTGTAATAACTAGAGGAGTCAATGAGAAGACTAAATAGCCAGTTATACCCTTGAAATACCTTCATGGCAGTACTGTAACATAGTAAATTAATCAGAATAAAATAAAATAATGTTTAAGCATTTCTATGATGTTAATATGTAACATTCACCTTCTGTTGTACATAGGAACAAAATACTGGGTTCTACGAGGCTATACAGTTCAAGAGGGATTCCCTAAGAACATCTACGAACTTGGGTTTCCCTTGACTGTAACGCAAATTGATGCAGCCGTCCATGATGATGAAACAGGGAGAACCTACTTCTTTATTAATGATCGGTATTGGAGGTAAGAGCACTGTCTCACAGCCATCACATAATTACAGAGATTAGAAAATTAGAAATGTATTCCTGCATAAATAAACTACATGCTGGAGGCATATGCAGTTATTGAAATCAGGGTTGGACTGGGGGGTGACTGTCCCAGGGGCCCTGCAGGTGCCCCCAGCCAGGCATGTCCCCAAACCCCCCCGCAGGTGCCCCCCTAACCCACCTCGCAGGGCCCCCCACCCGACGACCTCCTCCGAGCGTATAAATTTGACGCGTCAGAGCGGTCGGGAGGGGGTCAGGTCTGGGCCGCTGGGGCCCACTAGAGGCAGGGCCCACCAGGATTTTTCCCGGTGTCCCGGCGGCCCAGTACGACCCTGATTAAAATAGTAAGATGTTGAATAATGGCACTGATTGGTCTTTTTATTAAGGGAAATATACACAGAAGCTATTTTGGACCTGAGTAGTGATGAGCAAATCTGTCCCGTTTCTCTTTGCTTGACGAAACGGCAAAAAAGACACGCATCATAAAAAATTTTGCGAGCTGCAAAAAAAATTGTCACAAATATTTTTGACACGCACCACAATTATTCATTGTGCGGCAAATTGGCGAAACACAGAAATTCCTAGGATCCTAGCAGCAGAGTTTAAGATGACTGCAGGGGAGAGAGGTGGGAAAATTAAAAAGATAGAGAGATATTTGCCTGTCCAAATTGCACCCTGAGGTGCACTTACCTGTAGTGATGAGCGAAATTCATCGCCAGGCGTGGATTTTGCCATTGTTGGATTTTTTTGTAAAACAAGAGCAAAGATTCGGCATGAAAAAATTCACTGTGCAACAAAAAAAAGCTGCACGCGACAAAAACATGACGTGCAGCACAAAAAGTTTAGTGCAACCATTTTTTCTATGAGCGTCATTTTTCATGCCTTTTACACTGTTTTGCGAATTTTCCAGCAAAGCTAAACGGGACAGATTCCCTCATAACTGCTTACCTGTATTATGGGTAAGATCCAAAGGTAAAACACGGCTAAACTATGTTCTTGTGTGGTCATATTTCAGAGACCAATTTCAACTGGAGGGGTGAGGACTTGCTTATCTTTATTTTTTTTTTTTTACCTTTCTAGTTATAATGAAGAAACATCACAGATGGATAAAGAATCTCCTCAGAGAATCAGTAAAGGTTTCCCAGGTGTTGGAAACAAGGTGGAGGCAGCATTTCGATCAAATGGTGAGTCCGGCTGCTCAGTAACACATCTGCCTATAACCCATAGCCTATTGCACCTTGGTTTTGTGTATATATATCTATATCTTCTTGTGCAGGGCTATATGTGTCTATAATTTGTACAGTAATTCATTACTTTAATGTGACTGTAACAACCAGTGCATCAATTGATAATGGGCAAATTTAAAATGCATTATATACACTTTTAGAAACAAAGTTTACTTGGTCAGTTGAGGACATGTAAACCCTACATTTTATTACCATGTATATTAGTTGGGTAAATCTCCCCACCCAAACCACTCCAGTAGAGTGTGCAGCTACAGCAGAGTTTCTATGGATACCAGCAGTGCCATCTCTTCATTGGCTGCTTGACTGGAGGGTGTGTTTGGTAAGCTGAGTTGATATGAACTGAGCATGCTCAGCAGCCAACGGCCAAAGTCAGTTCCTAAGGGAGGGGCCGAGTGGGTTAGCAGAGGAGGAGGAATCCTAAGTGATTAAGGGAATGATGCAGCCTTACTATTAACCTTTGAACACTGGAGTGGCAGGTATATAAAGATTTCAAAGAGGCTACTTACTGATTTAATTTGTTATTTTTAATTACAGAATACTGGGATCTATAATTTCAATAATTCCTATCTGTACTTACATTTTAGGAATGCTCTATTTGTTCAGTGGGAACCAGCAGTATGAATTCAGCACGACAAACAGGAAAGTCACTCGCCTGCTAAAGTACACCAGTTGGCTGAACTGCTAACCCAGAAACCCCAGCAGCGATAGGAGTTACCAAATGAACACAAGTTCAATAACAACTGTATTTATTTATTTATATCTAACTTATTTTATAATTTATAGGAAAATATCTTATTTATTGTTAACCTATTTTATATCGATGGATGTGTGAATATATATTGATTGTTCAAATGTGCATTTGATTTGTTTTATTGATCTCCTCTGTGATATATCAACAAACAGCACCTTATATTTTTTACATATTAATTTAATATCTAGAAGAATATATATTTGTGTTGTCTTTTATGTTATTTATTATTTATTTTATATACCTTGATTATATATATTATGTTTTTATTAATATATTAAATATATTTATTGTTTAAATACAGATTTTATTTTTTCTGTCTTGGACTCTCTTCTGTGAGTTTTTGATGTAGTGACGCCGTGATGTCAGATATTTTAAATGATTAACTGCCTGTTATCAGAATATTCTCCTTGCTGGCATTGACAAGTAGAGATCAAGGGAGCATTAACTTGATAGACTTTTGTCGAGATTCCCAGACAGCGCGATTTTGTTGTCACTTAACCTAAGGTTTCCCTGGTTTATAGTCGCCTTTATGCAACAGAAGTTGGACTTTATTGCTCTAGATAAACTAGAAGCTCAATCAGATTGGAAATATGGGGCTGGCCTCACTTTTTAAGGGTGTGGAGCAGAATCAGGAAACCAACTAAGTTGACATTTAGGGGTGAATGTTTATTGCTGTCTGTTACAGAAACTGTAGTGGGATGCGCATTATGACCATATTCAGGGCTGTTCCTGACAAGAAGCAAGGTGAGAACCATGTCTCAGGAGGCAGGTTACCTTGGGTGGCAAGGCACCACCATTATTGGTTTTTCATCTGAAAATTTGGTTAGAGTGCAGTTGCACTTGTGAAGCAGACTCCCTTTCCCCTGGCAGAGCACAGAAAATGTAAGGGGTTGGGTAAGGGGGCAAACATTTGGAAGGCTGCCTTAGGGCAGCTCTGGGTGCAGGATTGCCCATGACCATATGTTTATATACCTGTGAAGCACTCAACAATGTCATACCTCCATCCATCATCTCTTTAAAGTAAACTAAAGTAAACATCATCACCAAGTAAACTCCCAACTGTAACTTTTCCTCTACACACGGCCTTCTTCTCTCATTAATAATTATTTTCTCATACTCCCACATACAAGGCTTTTTATGTGCTGCACCCAACCTCTGCAACTCCCTCTCCTGTCCCAATAAACACTCAAAAAACCCAATCCATGACTTCTCTTAAGCCTATAACCAAAGCCCTCAGTCACTTGACCACCTTTCCCCCTTTTAACCCACTTATGCTTTGCTTACGCACAGTCAGGATCTGTCCAGTTTTGAACCTTGGACTGTGGGTTGAGTTGCGGCTGCATTACTCTGGTCAGCCACTGGAGGGTTTGAGATCTTGTTCTGATAAGTTACTCTAACAGACATTCTGTATCTCTCTCTTCTACACAGTTACCTCCTTCTATATTAGCATCATGTGTCAGCAAAGAAAATGTTGGAGCAAAAAAAGTTGGAGAGCAACAAAGCATGCAAACAGTTTCTGGGGTACCAAATATGGGCTGTGATTGGCTGTTGGTAGCCCCTGTGTAGCCCGGCAGTGTACAGGAGGCTCTGTTTGGCAGTACACAGGGTTTTTATTTTCAACTAAAGCTTGCCATCAAGTCAAGAATTCAAAACTAAGCATCTTCATTGTGGCCACTGGGAGCAACATCCAAGACAAAGTTGTGAGAGACAAAATTCCCATTGACTTTCTTTAAACCTCACCATCTTTTACCTGCCCAACTATTCAAGGTTCCAAAGAATATTCTCGAAAATATTTGCATTTAAGAAATCTCGACTTCTGATAAATCAGCCACTAACTACTGCACTTCCCATTACCGTCCTTACCAACATTTACCACGTTTAAAGCTGAACATACACCTCCCATTGACTTCTATAGAAGCTCAATTTTTTTCAGTTGAAAAATCATTAGGTATGCAAGATATTCCTAGTTTTTTGTACAACAATACGAAAAAGTTGCGGTTTCGCAACTTTTCCATGACTTTTTTTTTGTTGGTGCTTTTTCAGCACAGCCACAACTAAAACCATGACAATTTTGCTTTTTGAATGATTTTAATAATTAAAAGAAAAAACACTTCTCCTTCTCAATATGCACAACATCCTCAAAGAGTCTTTCAAAATATCCATCAGCCAATATAAAGTTATAACTGTTCAGACTTCCTATATTTAGATGACTATGTTTCCGGATCACTGTTATTGCACTATTGCGTCTATTCATTGTTTTAATGATTCATTGTCCACTTAGCCTCCACTTAAAGGAGAAGGAAAGGTAAAAACTAAGTAAGCTTTATCAGAAAGGTCTATGTAAATACAGCCATAAGCACTCACAGAAACGCTGCACTGAGTCCTCTATCACAAGAAACACAGGATTTCTTGTCTCCTTTTTTGTAAACATGTTCTTAGGGTATCAGACTTCCTCTCTGAGTAAAATCCCTCATTCTCTGGGCCCGAGTCTGCGCAGCTCTCTCCTCTCTCCCCTCTCCTGCTCCCCCCTCCCATAAGAATTCATGAAACTCACTCCCCGCTACCCTAGGAATGTGTAATCTGAGCTATAATGGCTAGAGCTGCAGCAGCAAGCTATGTGGTCCAAGTTAAAATGGCAGCTGCAATCGTAAACAAACAGAGAGAGCTTCTAGGGCTCTTTACTCAGGTATGGTAATGCTTTCTGCAGTTCCAGGTGGCACTAATGTGGCAAATCTATTGGCAGTAAAATGCCAAGACTTTAAGGTACATTTTGTGTCATTCCCAAATAATAAAGCATCCTTAATGTCTTTTTGAAGGCTGTACAATTAAACTACAAATAAAACAGAAATGGCCTTTCTGCACAAATCTACACAGAAAGTCTATTGTCACACAGCACATAAACATTGTGTTTGTATTTAAGTAAAGCATACAAGATAGGAAAAGTTTCAGAATCTTATTCAGATTTGAACTATAAGTAAATAATACAGAAAATAAAGTGATGTCTTTGAAACTCTTGGATGTATAATGTCCACCATTTTCTGATTAGCAGTTGAACCAACTAGTGGTCTTCAGCAGACGAGTGACTTTCTTCTTCTTCATGTTGTATTCATACTGTTGATCTTCATTGAAAAAATACAGCGATCCTAACATTGAAATAAAACCCAATTACTTTATCTTAATATGTTCTATATAATATAGTGTAATAATAATACTGCTGGGCACTGATAGATTAGTTGCCCTTTATGTTTGCAGGCAGTCTCCTAATAGCTTATAGACAGCTAAGTTTGGGTCCTAAAGTTAGGAAGGGAAGCTGTTTCCTGATCCCGTGTTAAAGTATGCCCCTGGCATTTCCACAAGTTGCCAGAAGGTGGGTTCTAGAGTATAAAAGGGAGAAGTTGATAGCGCTCAATCACTTTTTGGATTCTACCTGGGCAGGAAGGTTGAAGATTGGAGCCTGGGTGGAGTTAGGCCTAGTCAGGGAAGTTAGTTGTGAGGATATTCTCTTTTATAGCTCGCTCTAGGAGTGACAAACTAGGGTTAGGGTATTTAGTGAGCAGCTTGATGAGTAGTGATGAGCGAATCTGTTCCGTTTCGCCGAAAAATTCGCGTATCTTTAAAAAGATCCGCGAAATGGCGAAAAATTCGCGAAACGGCGAAAATGTCGTGCGACAAAAAAATGTTTTCGCCCGCGGCTATTATTTTGTCGCGCGGCTATTGTTTCGTCGCCCGCAGCTATTATTTTGTCGCACGGCTATTGTTTCGTCGCCCGCGGCTATTATTTTGTCGCGCGGCTATTGTTTCGTCGCCCGCGGCTATTATTTTGTCGCGCGGCTATTGTTTCATCGCACGCGGCTATTATTTCGTCACACGCGGCTATTATTTCGTCGCGCGGCTATTGTTTCGCCGCCCGCGGCTATTACTTTGTCGCGCGGCTATTGTTTCGTCGCCCGCGGCTATTATTTTGTCGCGCGGCTATTATTTTGTCGCGCGGCTATTGTTTCGTCGCACGCGGCTATTGTTTCGTCGCACGCGGCTATTATTTCGTCGCGCCTATTCTTTTGACGCCCGCGACAATTCTTTTTTGACGCCGGCGACAATTTTTGGACGTGCGGCAAATTTTTCCGCAGCGAATTTTTTCATCCGTTTCGCGAAACAATCCGCCGATGGCGAAACGCGGAAATTCGCCGCGAATCCATGCCTGGCGAATTATTTCGCCCATCACTATTGATGAGTATTAATGAGTATTTAGTGAGCAGCTTCCTTTCTACAAGGAAAGTAGAATGATTAGAGTCCTGGGTGTCCCGCCCCAGAATAAGGTGCCAAGTGTAGAGACTTAGGGGTTGATCCTGTCCAGCCCAAGTTCCAGTTAGAGGGTTGGACACTGTGGTTGAACATTTGTAAGTTGACTGGTTATTAGTGTCTGCACTTTGTGGGAGTAAGCTATGGTGCCTGTGCCTACTCCCTATTTTGTGACATCCCTGCCAATAAAGAAGTTGCTGTTTATTTTAAGAACCATGGGCACCCATCTATTGATTTCATCCCAGGACTCATAGTTCTGCAACGCCCTGCCTCCAGCAGAAGCAAGGGCCCACTCCTAAAACCAAGAGTCAAATGCATGATTTGTTGGTTTGAATAATAGTATTTGTAATATTAAACACTTCCTTTTAACTACACCCACCTATTGATTTCATCCCGTGAATCATAGTTGTGCAATGCCCTGCCTCCAGCATAAGCAAGGGCCATAAGCAAACCCCGTCCCGCACATGTGCACGGGAGGGGGATTTGGGGGTTCAGAATGGGGGAGGCCTTGGGGCACCCCCATTAGAAATCCGGTTCTGAGCACAATCAGAAATATAAGATTAATAGTTTGGGAGGCCGACAAAAGCAGTCATGAATTATAGTTGGGACATTGACTTAAAAGTGCCAAGAACTGTGTTAGTGCTCCTACAGGTCCCATTACTTACCATTATACTTAAAGGCTGCTTGAACCGTGTTTCCAATACCCGGGAAACCTTCAGTAATGTTTTGAGGATCGGTTTTGCCCATTCGTGATTTTTGTTCATCGTAACTATGGGAAAAAGTAGATTAGGAAAAATATCTTGTTTGAAATCTCCTTCAGCAAAAGACAAATACATTGAATTACATATATTAATTTTTAAATAAACTTTCCATGGCAAAGTAGTTGCTTACATATAATAACATACGGATGTATGTGATACACACAAAAATGTTCAAATTCTCTTTGCACAGTTTGCACAATATACAGGTATAGGACCCATTATCCAGAATGCTCGGGACCAGAATTTTTCTGGATAAGGGGTCTTTACGTAATTTAGATCTTTGTACCTTAGGTCTACTAAAAAATCTTTTAAACATTACATAAACCCAATGGGATTGTTCTGCCTCCAATAAGGGGTAATTATATCTTAGTTGGGATCAAGTACAGGTACTGTTTTATTATTACAGAGAAAAGGGAATCATTTAACCATTAAATAAACCCAATAGGGCTGTTCTGCCCCCAATAAGGGGTAATTATATCTTAGTTGGGATCAAGTACAGGTACTGTTTTATTGTTACAGAGAAAAGGGAATCATTTAAACATGAAATAAACCCAATAGGATTATTATTATGTCACAGTCCCCTTGACAGCAATGTATACAAAGCAAGTAGCTGTGCCGTACTTACCTCCAGTATTTGTCACCAACAAAGAAATACGTTTTCTCTGTTTCTTCATCGTGAACAGCAGCATCTACTTTATGTACAGTCCGGGGAAATCCAAGTTCAGAGATGTTTTTAGGGTAATTCTTCTCCATTTCATAACCTTTTAGAGCCCAGTATTTTGTTTCTGGGGGAAAAAGCATCATACTATACAATAAAAAGTTTAAAAGGTTATTACTTATTACAGGACAATACCCTTGCCATTTCATTTGCCCAGAATGTGGCAAAAATAGAGATAAAGCCTCAATATATTTGTTATCAACCCACTGAAATAAAGTAAATAAAGAATAAAGGAAAAATGATATCACTTTATTAAAGGAGAACTCCAGCTTCCAAACCAATATTTGTTAAAGAGCCCCACACAACACAGAAACCCCTAATCTATCAATATACCTATAACTATTCAAAAAGTAGGAATAAATACCATTTTTATATGCTGAAATCCAGCAGCAAATCAGTTCTTCTCTTTCTGCATCATTTAAAATCCTGGCAGGGGAGGAGGGACTAAAACATTGTTGTTACACATTGTAACAACTTCTCCACAGCTTACAGACAGCATACAGGAACTACATAACCCACAATGCATTGCACTGGGATGTTCCTTTCCTTATTGACATCACTTGTGCAGGGAATTGTGGGATTGGGAGGATGCAGGCTGAGGGCAGGCTGAGGATAAAGTAGTCAGCCAGATCAGCAGGGGACAGGGGGCGGGGCTTAGGGAACTGTTCCAAACCATATTATTACATTAAAAATCATGGAAAGGCTGCATATTTTTAACTGATGTATACTGCAAAGTTGCTTGAAATTATTTTTTACTTTTCAGCAAGCTTAAGATATGTTTGGGTGGAGTTCCCCTTTAAACTGTATTAAATATGTAAAAGGTTCTTCCAGTTACATTGGTGTTGAGCAGCATTCCTGCCTTTACTTGTACGCAGGGCATGTTGAAATTTTCAATTTAAAAAGTTTTAATTAACAAGGTTCCTGAGAAGAATGTTGCAAAAGATATCCATGTTGGCCCTGAATCTGTGCCTAGAGGCCTCTGTACCTCCATGTCAACTGTGCTGCTTGTCTCCATGCCAGAACATGTTTTTATTGTTGGGTCTTTCTTTGCTTCTGTGCCCCACAGCATGCTGGTCTTGGTTTCAAATAATCTGTAAAAGGGGGTGCTTGCCGCTATGTCCGAGCTGATATATGTTCTACATATCCTACTACGTCCAAGTCTACTATATATCTGCCAGCTTGGGTGACCTTGTGCCTGGACTTTGTATTTCTGTTTGGCTGCCCTGGGCTCTGGGCCCAACTCTGAAATATGATATTTGATATTTCCTTGCTCCTTCCTAGGTCTTCGTTTACAAGGACTACTACTTACCCAGACCTACAGTAAGTACACCAGGGATAGTAACAGTAGATAACTGTTGTTTTTTTCCCCTCTGGTGTCTGAAGCATAGTTAGATGTTTAGGTGCAGCAGCAGAAAGCTCAGGCTCCAAAAGGGGGGAACAGTAAACACTGCCCTTGGGGAGCCCTCCAACATCAACAACAATGGCAGCTAAACTTCCCTCTACTCTAGGGGAGCCATTCATTAAAATACCAATGAGTACAAATGAGAAAAATTTGTATTTTTTCTTTGCGTTATTTCCACAATATAATTCCGCAATTTTTGTGGTTTGCATTAATTTCCACGACAACATTGTATTTGTCGCAATGACTACAAACATTTCGGAATTCATTGAAGCTGAAAATTTAAATTTGTTATCGTGACATTTCTTGGGCCAGGTTGGAGCTGCAGAGTGCCATTGAGCCCTATGGGAGACTTTCCTTGGGCCAGGTTGGAGCTGCAGAGTGCCATTGAGCCCTATGGGAGACTTTCCTTGGGCCGGGTTGGAGCTGCAGAGTGCCATTGAGTCCTATGGGAGACTTTCCTTGGGCCGGGTTGGAGCTGCAGGGTGCCATTGAGCCCTATGGGAGGCTTTCCTTGGGCCGGGTTGGAGCTGCAGAGTGCCCATTGAGCCCTATGGGGAGACTTTCCTTGGGCCGGGTTGGAGCTGCAGAGTGCCATTGAGGCCCTATGGGAGGCTTTCCTTGGGCCGGGTTGGAGCTGCAGAGTGCCATTGAGCCCTATGGGAGACTTTCCTTGGGCCGGGTTGGAGCTGCAGAGTGCCATTGAGCCCTATGGGAGGCTTTCCTTGGGCCGGGTTGGAGCTGCAGAGTGCCATTGAGCCCTATGGGAGACTTTCCTTGGGCCGGGGTTGGAGCTGCAGAGTGCCATTGAGCCCTATGGGAGGCTTTCCTTGGGCCGGGTTGGAGCTGCAGAGTGCCATTGAGCCCTATGGGAGACTTTCCTTGGGCCGGGTTGGAGCTGCAGAGTGCCATTGAGCCCTATGGGAGACTTTCCTTGGGCCGGGTTGGAGCTGCAGAGTGCCATTGAGCCCTATGGGAGACTTTCCTTGGGCCGGGTTGGAGCTGCAGAGTGCCATTGAGCCCTATGGGAGACTTCCTTGGGCCGGGTTGGAGCTGCAGAGTGCCATTGAGCCCTATGGGAGACTTTCCTTGGGCCGGGTTGGAGCTGAAGAGTGCCATTGAGCCCTATGGGAGACTTTCCTTGGGCCGGGTTGGAGCTGCAGAGTGCCATTGAGCCCTATGGGAGACTTTCCTTGGGCCGGGTTGGAGCTGCAGAGTACCATTGAGCCCTATGGGAGACTTCCTTGGGCCGGGTTGGAGCTGCAGAGTGCCATTGAGCCCTATGGGAGGCTTTCCTTGGGCCGGGTTGGAGCTGCAGAGTGCCATTGAGCCCTATGGGAGACTTTCCTTGGGCCAGGTTGGAGCTGCAGAGAGCCAGTGAGCCCTATGGGAGACTTTCCTTGGGGCAGGTTGGAGCTGCAGAGAGCCATTGAGCCCTATGGGAGACTTTCCTTGGGCCAGGTTGGAGCTGCAGAGTGCCATTGAGCCCTATGGGAGACTTTCCTTGGGCCAGGTTGGAGCTGCAGAGTGCCATTGAGCCCTATGGGAGACTTTCCTTGGGCCGGGTTGGAGCTGCAGAGTGCCATTGAGCCCTATGGGAGACTTTCCTTGGGCCGGGTTGGAGCTGCAGAGTGCCATTGAGCCCTATGGGAGACTTTCCTTGGGCCGGGTTGGAGCTGCAGAGTGCCATTGAGCCCTATGGGAGACTTTCCTTGGGCCAGGTTGGAGCTGCAGAGTGCCATTGAGCCCTATGGGAGGCTTTCCTTTGGCCGGGTTGGAGCTGCAGAGTGCCATTGAGCCCTATGGGAGACTTTCCTTGGGCCGGGTTGGAGCTGCAGAGTGCCATTGAGCCCTATGGGAGACTTTCCTTGGGCCAGGTTGGAGCTGCAGAGTGCCATTGAGCCCTATGGGAGGCTTTCCTTTGGCCGGGTTGGAGCTGCAGAGTGCCATTGAGCCCTATGGGAGACTTTCCTTGGGCCGGGTTGGAGCTGCAGAGTGCCATTGAGCCCTATGGGAGACTTTCCTTTGGCCGGGTTGGAGCTGCAGAGTGCCATTGAGCCCTATGGGAGACTTTCCTTGGGCCGGGTTGGAGCTGCAGAGTGCCATTGAGCCCTATAGGAGGCTTTCCTTGGGCCGGGTAGGAGCTGCAGAGTGCCATTGAGCCCTATGGGAGACTTTCCTTGGGCCGGGTTTGGAGCTGCAGAGTGCCATTGAGCCCTATGGGAGGCTTTCCTTGGGCCGGGTTGGAGCTGCAGAGTGCCATTGAGCCCTATGGGAGACTTTCCTTGGGCCAGGTTGGAGCTGCAGAGTGCCATTGAGCCCTATGGGAGACTTTCCTTGGACGTACTTTTAACAATCCAAACTTCGTGCTTTGATATATCTGCCCCTAGGTCTAAACTTTCACCCATGCTTTAAAATAATATAAGAATTTCTAATTATAAAGAGCTGGTACATTCATAAACCTAAAGAAATGGAACAACTTTGTTTTAAAGTAATTAAATATATATATACCTTGAAAGAGAAAAACTCGATTTTTCTTTGGATATTCGTAAGCTGCCTGAATGCCATTTGCCAGGGGAGGCCAGAATGAGCTGATGGATAGGAGATCAATTTTGGCATTCTGGGGGATCTTGCGCCAAAAATGTCTAATTTTCAAATAAAATAAAATGAATATACCTTGTAGAATACAAACAAAACATTTGCAATGTTAACAGTCTGTAAGAATGGTATTTACCCATCTTGAAAGAACAGAATTGCCCCACTCAGAGTTGTAACTGCATCAAATGTTATATTTGGGAGGCAATTATTTGTGGTGTTTGGTGCCGCAGGCTGAACAGGATTTTTTTTTACACCTATCAGATACAAAACAACAATTTTAAGACAACTTCATTGAGAAAATAGTATTAACAATCACACTGCATTTAACCTGGAAATGATCTTATTACTGTTTTTGAGGTGTCTGGGATCTTTCATTTAGAAAGTTACACTATCATGAGTGTGACATAAAGAGACAAGGGCAGCTGTCTGCACTTCACTTAAGGAGGCCATACACGGGCCGATAGTAGCTGCCGATATGGGTCCCTTGACCGATTCGGCAGCTTATTGGCCCGTGTAGGGGCAGGAACGAGGGGCATGCCCGACCAATATCTGGCCTGAAATTGGCCAGATATTGATGGGGCAGGTTAAAAGATTCAGTCGGATCAGGGACCGCATTGGCTCGTTGATGTGGTCCCCGAACTGACTGCCCCATTGCTGCCAATTAGCCTACATGCTCCCCGATATCGCCCACCCGTAGGTTTGACACCTTGTTGCTAATTTCATATTGGCCAGGCAGTGAGCATGTTTCTGAAGGGGTGGGCCTGTAATGTTGGGGCGGAGTCAAGGGGAAGTTGGGGGTGGAGTCTAGAGAGAGAGCAGGTGGAGCTGGGAGGGGGGATCGGAGGTGAGAGTAGGCAGATCAGAGGTGGGCCAGTAGCAGAGTACTAGTTGCTTACCTGCAAGTAGTATCTGGTAAATTGTGATACTGGCCTCGGCCTTGGGCCCATAATTTACCAGCCGAATGGCAATCCTTACACTATTGCAGGAATGCAAAGAGTTGTGAATGTCAGTGGCAGCTGCAACTACTATGAGGGGTTTGTGTGTTGCACCTTTATCCCTATGCCCCCATGACAAATTAGAATATTTGAAAGCCAACATCTTATTGGTTGCTATGAATTCCTAGAAATGGGCATTTTCTGCACAGAAACGTGTGTACTTTAAAAGAGATATATTATTTTTATTTACCTTACTGCTTAATATATTTGTTCCTTACCGTAGAGGGATTGTATGCCGTCAATATCATCCTTTGAAAGCTGTAATGCATTAGGATCAACTTCACGGTAAAATTTATACATAACAGCGTTTGAGTCGTTAGAATGGTAGAGTCCAAGCAAATGGCCAATTTCATGGGTGGCCACGTTAAACAGGTTTTCACCTTGGGTTCAAAATATGCAAGCAGAAGAAACCCACACTTTAGATTTTTCCAATTCAGTATAGTATAGGCACTAGATATAAGTACGCTGCCCCCCCCCCCCCCCCAGATGACAGAAGTGATGCATGATGTCATGTCTGGTGTGGGTGACGTCACTTCCGGTGACGTCACAGGGAAAAACACACCAAACCCCCCAGCTCTGCCTCCGGGTTTCCCTGGTAGGTCTGGCGGAGGTAGGGGAGGGTTGTTTTTTCATTTTTGAAACTTCATTTATGATATACTGTAGGTACTCAACTGTATGTTTTAATCAGGCCCTCCCAAAAGGTAAATTTTAAAGAACCTCCACTGAAAAAGATTTTTCATAATTAAAGGAACAGTAACACCAAAAAATGAAAGAGCTTTAAAGTAATAAAAATATAATGAACTGTTGCCCTGCACTGGTAAAACTGGTGTGTTTGCTACAGTAACACTACTATAATTTATATAATAAGCTGCTGTGTAGCCATGGGGGCAGCCATTCAAGCTGGAAAAAAGGAGAAAAGGCACAGGTTACATAGCAGATAACAGACAAGTTCTGTAGAATACAATAGTGTTTTATCTGTTATCTGCTATGTGCCTGTGTCTTTTCTCCTTTGAATGGCTGCCCCCATGGCTACATAGCAGCTTATTTATATAAATTATAGTAGACTTTCTGAAGTAAACACACAACTTTTACCAGTGCAGGGCAGCAGCACATTATATTTTAGTTACTTTTATACACTTTCATTTTTTGGTGTTACTGTTCCTTTAATGGTCTGTGTTATCTGACTTTAAACCTTTACATTGGTATCTCCAGAGACTTGACACACCAGCCCTCTCTTCTTACAAACCAACGCACAGACAGGTAAAAGTTACGTACAAATGTTTCTATACTCCAGTGATCCCCAACCAGTGGCTCAGGGGCAACATGTTGCTCCCCAACCCCTTGGGTGTTGCTCTCAGTGCCCCCAAACCAGGGAGTTATTTTTGAATTCCTGACTTGGGGGCAAGTTTTGGTTGAATAAAAACAAGATTTCCTACCAAGTAAAGCCCCCTGTAAGCTGATAGGGTGCATAGAGGCCCCTAATAGCCAATCACAGCCCTTATTTGGCTCCTCCATGAACTTTTATGGTGCTTGTGTTGCTCCCCAAGTCTTTTTACAGTTGACTGTGACTCAAGAGTAAGAAGGTTGGGGACCCCTGCTATACTCTATATTATAAAAGTTTAATCATGAGAATTAAGAAAAAAAATATTTATCATAATAGATTCATTAAAAACCCACCATGAGACCCATTAGTCCATTTTTCATCATTATCGAAATGTAATTGTCCATTTTTAGGTGCAAATGCGTGTGCCAGTATGCCAGATGGGCCGTCGAAAGGATGATGGTCATTATGATCTGTAGGGATATATATGTAAACATTAATAAAAATCACTAAAAATCAAATTACTATTAGTAAAATGTTAGGTCTTATACCTCGGGATACAAATGAAATCTCAATATTAGAGACATTGTCATAGATTCTGGTGAATGTAAAAAGGGTGACATCGCTCCAGATCTTGAAAGCTTTCTGGATTGCCCAGTCCACCTCATTTTTAGCCATGGTTGTTGTATAATTCAGAATCCTGTTGATGCAAATATATGAAGTTTTTATTATTCAGTATAACAAAGTTGCGGAAACCCATAACAACCAATCAGATCTCTGCTTTGATTGGCTTACTTGTAGTAGACTGCTAAAAATGAATTGCTTTGTTAGTACATCAGTTGCTACATCTCATTACATACTTGTATGTCAGGTTCTTATTCTGCCACACTAGCTTCACAGAGAAAAAGCTGAATTCAGCTACATCAGAGAAACCGCACTTTGGTTTTTGCATCTTGTCTATGGTTTCTTCATCCAGTCTTCCTTTAATGTCCAAATCAAAAAAGTTTTGCGTCTGACCCGTCTTGTCTGAAGATGTGCTGGGAGCTAAACTTCTTGACTGATGGATTTCACCTGTCTAAAAAAGTTAATATATTTTCAAATGATTGACTTCATGCTGCTACGACATATTTACACAATAATACCTAGGCTGTTCTTCAAGTGCATTGTTATTGTTTTATCAAGGTGCTAGCACAAGGAGAAAAACTGGAGACAATTCCGACTTCGTAAAATATACTCACTTCTGAAAAATAGCCATCTCCCCCATCAGTGTCTGTCCAGGTTCCAACAGGGAATGCTGTGCAGCGTGTTGCAAAGAGCAGCCAGAGAACAGTCAGGGACTTCATGGTGCATGCTACAACCTCAACGTTCATGCTTTCAGATTTGCTCCGATGAACATGTGTATTTATATGGTACCGTTCTTCTCCTGAATATGATTCATCGATCTTACCACTAAGTCAGCGTTTAAAACAAACAAGTAAATATTATTTGTCCGTACTATCTAGGTCAGTGATTCTCAGCCTTCCTAATGCCGCGACCCTTTAATACAGTTCCCCATGTTGTGGTGACCCCCAACCATAAAATGATTCCTAAGAAATATGTGTTTCAGACAATAATTCCCTTCCAACCGCTTGTAAAAGCCACTAATCCTGCAGTAGACTGGGTATCCATGGCTGCAAGCATTGGTACAGTGGCAGGTGGTATTGTGTGCGTTAATTAGCAGTGTTTGGGTCTGCTACAGCAGTGGTCTCCAACCTTTTTTGCACCATGGACTGGTTTCAAGCAAGACAATTTTTCCAAGGACCGGAGATGGGGAAGGGGGGTGGCGCAACTAGTGCATAGTATATAATTTAATTATTACATATATAATGTAAATGTAATGATTACATTTTATATTATGCACTTTATTATTATTATTATTATTATTACAGCTTAATAAAGTACTTTGGTCCTTGCCGTGATCAGTAGAAATGTTCCTGGGCTTCGCATAGCTGTTATGGCTGTGTAACACTTTGGGGAGTTGGGATCACATGTAATTGGAACCAGAGGTGGCCCAGTTCAGCACAGCCCATGGCCCGGCACCGGTCCCCGGACCGGTGGTTGGGGACCCCTGTGCTACAGCTTTCTGATTTGCTCTTTAACAAGCCAATCACCCCTTCATCCATACATTTGCTTCCATCCCTCTGATTCTTTCACTTTCTAAGCTCCCGGTGGGCTGATAAAAATGTGTATCCATGTCCAGTAGCAGGTCTGAGTTTGGAGCAGGCCAAGTAAATCAGCCCCAAGGTGGTCTTTATCCTCCACTAAGCCTGTTACAGAAAAAGAGACCTCTTCCAGTGTCCTGCTAGCTGTCCTGGCAACTCAATCTACCGTAGACTGCCATCTTCTGTCCAGCATATTCTCACATAGTGCAGTCTTATTAGAGAATTAAGGGCCATTATCCCATTACCCATTACCCTTTCTATTCTTTTTAAATGTTGACCTTCTTACTAAAGTACTGTTTTCTTTTGTTGTTGTGATGCTTGTTCAACAAAACTTCTAACCCGACCCAGATGCATCACCACCAGGAAATGTTCCTGCTGCCTTGTTTGCAAACTGACTTTGATAATGTGATGTCTTTCCTTATTCTCCAACTCTCTATTTTTGCTGCAAGTTTCAAGGGAACTAAAGCATATGGCAGTGGTTTGTTATAGTGTTTCTATAGTGTATATTTAACATTACCGTAGGTATTTAGTCTTTCCCCAGAAGCATCAATACGATACAGTTACGACTGTTTGTTGGTCACAAATAATTACATTTTTCACCACAGAGAAAAGAAAACAGTACAGGTATCGGACCCCTTATCCGGAAGCCCGTTATCCAGAAAGCTCCGAATTACGGAAAGCCTGTCTCCCATAGACTCCATTTTAACCAAATAATTCAGAATTTTAAAACTGATTTCCTTTTTCTCTGTAATAATAAAACAGTAACTTGTAATTGTTTCCAACTAAGATATAAATAATCCTTATTAGATGCAAAACAATCCTATTGGGGTTAATGTTTTATTGATTTTTTAGTAGACTTTAGGTATGGAGATCCAAATTACGGAAAGACCCCTTATCCGGAATACCCTTGGTCCCGAGCATTCTGGATAACGGGTCATATACCAGTACTATAAATTGGCCAATTCACAAGGTCACAAGCAGAGTCAGAGTTAAAAATTAAGAACTTGATAGACATGGTCAACGTCATCTACTATATAACTATGGTCATTGGGGTATTAGGGTATTTAGGGAGGGTTTTGGTAAGATATATAACTATGGTCATTGGGGTATTAGGGTATTTAGGGAGGGTTTTGGTAAGATATATAACTATGGTCATTGGGGTATTAGGGTATTTAGCGAGGGTTTTGGTAAGATATATAACTATGGTCATTGGGGTATTAGGGTATTTAGCGAGGGTTTTGGTAAGATATATAACTATGGTCATTGGGGTATTAGGGTATTTAGCGAGGGTTTTGGTAAGATATATAACTATGGTCATTGGGGTTTTAGGGTATTTAGCGAGGGTTTTGGTAAGATATATAACTATGGTCATTGGGGTATTAGGGTATTTAGCGAGGGTTTTGGTAAGATATATAACTATGGTCATTGGGGTTTTAGGGTATTTAGCGAGGGTTTTGGTAAGATATATAACTATGGTCATTGGGGTATTAGGGTATTTAGGGAGGGTTTTGGTAAGATATATAACTATGGTCATTGGGGTATTAGGGTATTTAGGGAGGGTTTTGGTAAGATATATAACTATGGTCATTGGGGTATTAGGGTATTTAGGGAGGGTTTTGGTAAGATATATAACTATGGTCATTGGGGTATTAGGGTATTTAGCGAGGGTTTTGGTAAGATATATAACTATGGTCATTGGGGTATTAGGGTATTTAGCGAGGGTTTTGGTAAGATATATAACTATGGTCATTGGGGTATTAGGGTATTTAGCGAGGGTTTTGGTAATTTAGGGATAGCGGGTTGGTAATATAACTATGGTCATTGGGGTTTTAGGGTATTTAGCGAGGGTTTTGGTAAGATATATAACTATGGTCATTGGGGTATTAGGGTATTTAGGGAGGGTTTTGGTAAGATATATAACTATGGTCATTGGGGTATTAGGGTATTTAGGGAGGGTTTTGGTAAGATATATAACTATGGTCATTGGGGTATTAGGGTATTTAGCGAGGGTTTTGGTAAGATGTATAACTATGGTCATTGGGGTATTAGGGTATTTAGGGAGGGTTTGTGTAAGATATATAACTATGGTCATTGGGGTATTAGGGTATTTAGGGAGGGTTTGTGTAAGATATATAACTATGGTCATTGGGGTATTAGGGTATTTAGGGAGGGTTTGTGTAAGATATATAACTATGGTCATTGGGGTATTAGGGTATTTAGGGAGGGTTTAGGTAAGATAAGGAAAGAGCTCCATAGGTAATGTTGCAGAACTGCCCTTGGTACATTATCTGGCTAGACTAAACTCTTTATTTACAGAATGTAGAAAAATTCACATGTTGATAAATCAGCCCATTTGATAAATCAATCCATTTACTAGAGGTCTTTATTTTAAAATTCAGATTTTTTTTCACAGAAAAGCAGAAAAAGCATGATTTTTTACCATTTATTTGTCAAACCTGTGACAAATCTACCATCTAAAAGCTGTTAAGTCAATGGCAGCTCTGCTTTTTCAATTGGCTGATCTTTCTTTTCTTCATTGTTTTAGAGGTTTTTTGGGGGGGATTTTGTTTTTTTCAGCATCTTTTTCATTTGTGCTTTTTTTAAAAGGCATTCATGGTTTTAGAGAAAATAAGTTTATTTGTGGTTTCAAAAACCGCTAAAACCACAAAAATGTGTCTTTATCATTATGCACATTCACACAAAGGTTAGACTGTAAAGCTAGATCATAATGTTCCATAATGTGTAGAAATATATATTTACCAAATGTGTAGCAACATATGCTTACATGATGTTTATGTAAGACAGTAAGATGTGGAAGCTCCTAATACATTATAGTTCAGGGTTGATTTGCCCCCTGAATTTGGCATTGGAGCAGTGTCGGACTGAGATGCCAGGGGCCCACAGAAAACCTTGAACCATAGGCCCACTTTCTAAACTATTATTCCTCCTCTCCTCCCTCAGCTTCTTTATTATCCAAGTCTCTTTTCTCTACATACTATACTCCATCCTTCCATCTCTTTTTCCCATATAGAAACAGGGAATAACCATGTAATTGGCCAAATAGTCAGAAGCAAGAAGGCCCACTGACACCTGGGCCCACCGGGAGTTTTCCTGGTATCCTGGTGGGCCAGTCCAACACTGCATTGCAGACAGAAAGATATTTGCTGGACGGAGGTACATTGAAGTAAGACATTCATCACTGTCTGTTTTAATATTAAGCCAATTTGTCACATGTGACTTATTGTAATGCATTTATTCACAGAGTATTATGGGTTAAATGGAGGTTAGCATTGATGGCCCCTCCTCTTTGTGTGGATATCCGAATTACGGAAAGCCTGTCTCCCATAGACTCCATTTTAATCAAATAATTCAGATTTTTAAAATTGATTTCCTTTTTCTCTGTAAAAATAAAACAGTACCTGTATTTGATTCCACCTAAGATATAATTAATCCTTACTGGATGTAAAACAATCCTATTGGGTTCAATTAATGTTTTATTGATTTCTTAGAAGACTTAAGGTATGATGATCCAAATTACGGAAAGACCCATTATCCGGAATACCCTTGGTCCCGAGCATTCTGGATAACAGGTCCTATACCTGTATTTAGCCTATTTCATGACCATTCACTATTTCTGTATGGGAACAAGGAAGCTTGATAGATGGAAGAATATATAGTAGAGTATAGTATGTAGAGAAAAGAGACTGGGATAATAAAGATTTTGAGGGAGGAGAGGAGGAATTAAAGTTGAGAGTGGGCCCATGGTCCAGAGTTTCTGGTGGGCCCCTGCCATCTCAGTCCAACGCTGCCAGTGGGTATTTAAGACTGGAATGTATTTGTATTAGTAGGCTTAATAACGGGCTGGATTGAAGCTGGAAACGTTGCCTTTGGCACTTAAGTAAAGTCATCACTTTTCAAAATAACCAGAGTGCAGCTGTTTTCGTTATTTTGCATTACTTTACCCAGGCAGGGTACCCCTGGGGCTACAAGGAGCTGATTTTCCATTCCTAACTGATTCTACGGCCAACATATGCTTAGTTACTGCGCACACTGGTCACACTGTGGCTACATATCACAGCTACCGGCGAAAATTACTTTTAACTTAGTAGCTGAAAGGTTTGACTGACTAAAGCCATGAGTAACACCAGGCCCAGTGACTCCCAGTGCAGAGTGCAAAATGGGAATTTTCCCAGTGACATGAAGCCAACATCTCACATCTTTGCCACGTGGAAGCGGCCAAACAAAACAGTACCTTGAGAAAGTGCAGCCATGGATTTCATGAGTTTTTACTTTTGGCAAACTGCTAACAACAATATGGACAGGATTCCCTTGGTTTTAGTTACCATCATATTTCTGCTTCTTGAAAAATAAGTTGTCATTTTGATTTTCACGCTGAAAAGGGAAAATTTAGCCGCGTCTCTGACGGGAACTAAGGGGAAGAAAAGAAAAACATACATAAAGTCTCCAATAAAAACCTCATATTTTAAAAGTAAAAGAATTGGAATTTAAGATTTTTCCAAAGAGAACAGAATAAAATATTCCACTTTTAGGTTTTAGCAGACATTATAACATTCAGTTATTTCTTTAAAAATTGTCAATAGTCTGCAATGTTTCCTTTTCCTTGTTGTGTGAAATAATGTTCAAACCCCCATATGTAATAAAAGGCACTATGTTTGCTCAGGAGCAGTAACCCATGGCGACCAATAAGATGTGTGTTTTTAAACAGGCGACCAGTAAATGCTACCTGCTGATTGGTTGCTATGGATTACCGCACCTGGGCAAATTTAGGAGTATATTTATCCTGCTATGTAAAAAGTGGAGTAAAGCATTACCAGTGATGTTGCCCAGGGCAACCAATTAGCTATTGGATTTCAACAGTTACAAAACCAAAGCAAAGCATCTGATTGGCTGCTATGAGCAACATCACCGGAAATGTTTTACTTCATTTTTTACAAAGCATGATAAATATACCCCCTAGTGTCTTTTATTACATAACCCCAAAAGTCTATAAAATATGGTTAACAAGTATTCTTGGATTTTTCACAATACTTTGCCCACTGGAGGATCTGTAATACTAAAAGTTCCTGAGGGATATGATTTTTTGTGGAAGTTTTGCATAAACAATTTAGCGAAATGCGGGATTTTGCTGCAAATCCATGCCTGATGAAAAAATTTGCTCGTCACTACTCTGTAAAAATATATTATATATGTAAAACCCTGCTTCATCAAAATAAACCATAAACCAAAAATATACTTTTTAGTAGGTTCTGCCATTGGTTAATCCTACATAGAAAATTGTCATTTTAAATACTAAGGGCCGCCCCCTGGGATCAAACAAACCAAGATGCACAGAAACGTTAGGTCACGTGAGCCAATGGATGGACAGAGTTCTGCCTTTTACTCCCACGCTACTTCCTGTTACAGTTAGAGCTGCATTATTTACTGTCAGCTGATCTCTGAGGGAGCACCCAGCCCATCACTAAATGGCGGCTCAAAGTTAAAGATGAAAAAGTGCAATATTTTATATATATTCCAGTTTGGTAAGATTCTTTAGGAGGTCACTTAATATAAAAACTATTAGTTGTCCTTAACAAAAGTGTTGTAAACCAGTGTACTTAGAAGCTACCACTCAGTCTTTGAAGATGTCATAGACCTCTGGCAATTTGCAATTTGTGGGAAATAGTTACAGCATGATATTAAATCAAGGGGGACAGATGTCTGTGTAGCTCTGTATGTTTATCACTGCACAATGAAAAGAATCTGGGACTGTTGGCTTTTTACATTATAATGCCTATAATATAAGCAGCTGCTTTGTCACAGAACCACGGTATGTTCTGGCATTGCCACACCGTATGAAACAATGTCAACAACTGTCTTTTAGAACTCTGCCCCTGCTGTGGGATCCAGCAGTTTATATCAAGCAAATGGAGACCAGTGTGTGTTATACCAAATGGGGAATCAGACCTTGGACCTGTCCTGAGATGTACTTGGTCCATTAGGCCACTACAATTGTTATGTAACCAACTTCACATAAAGTAGCCTGGAATAGCGAGCCTGGAACAGGTGGAGCGGCCATGACAAGGGGGGTGAATAGGGACCCAAAGGAAGCTGGTGTATAGGATGATGGGAGTTGTCGTAATAAAGGAGCAGGTGGGAGGAGAAAGAGGCCATATAAATACGGAAGATGGCTACCATTATCTGAAGGGATGAGGACAGCGTTCCCGCCACCTGCCCGCCCTGGAGTAAGGGATTTGGAGGTAGGTAATAAGTGGGTATTGGTTTGATAAGTTGCAGCTTAAGCGTGGTGGGGCTGCCCTAGGGTAGCCGAAAAGGGGCTAAATAGATTAAGGGACAGGTGCTTTCCTGGAGGGGCAGGCCTGGGGGCTAGGCTTTGGGGGAAACAGGCATAGTAGGCACAGGAGGTGGGAAAGTTTGGTTGTGGAGGCTTAGTCACAGGCTTGGAAGGGTTCTTCAAATGTCTAAGGTTAATTTAAAGTTAAGTTATTATAAAGGTAAGAATTGTAATGCAGCCTTCAGCGGCTAAATGTTATGTAACTATGTTTATGTAATTGGTGTAAAGTGTATTGGAATGAAACACGGAGTACAATTTGTTATGTTATCAATAAAATAAGTTGTGGCCTTTCCACCCAGAAAGTTGCAGGTCTGTGTTTGGTTTTGTGGGGGGGTAGGTAGGGGTGTGGGTTAGGAGAAAGGGGGGCCGTGATTGCAACCTCCCCATGTCATGAAAAAATGCTCATTATCCACATCTCTGAGTGAAGATACAAGATAGGCTGGTATTTCTGTGATCCGCCACTGCCTATAGATCTGTTACCGGCCCTGTGATGGCTGGGGTGACAGTTGGGTTTTTGCCCAAATTAGGAATGAATAAATAACAAGGTAATCAGACTAATAGATGAGGTTTACTAATATTGTTGTTAATCATCACATCTTCCTGGTCTCCAAGAAGAAGCAACAATAGAGAGATTTCATCAGCACTTCCTCCAAATGTTGATCTAAATAGAAATTTCACAAACTACTGAGAATACTCTCCGGTGATATCATTACAAATCAACGAGGAAGTGCTGATATTATACAATAGTATTAACCTAAAGGAGAAGTAATAATATAATGGTATAAATCTAAGGAGAACTAAAGCCTACCTAAAGATGTAGGGCAGAAATCTTGTACATTATGTTATGGGCTCCTGTACCCGCCCAAGGCACCCACAGCCCTTTAGTAGGGAAGATTTGTGCCCCCAAAATGCCCCAGTAGCCCCCCATCTTCTTTTCTGCTGATTACATGGCAGCTCAGAAACCAGTGCAATTAGCATCAGAATTTAATAATTAGCCTGTATATATGACAGCCCAACCTCATTTTCTGCTTTATAATTTGTGATGACCCCTAAGCTCAGCTTCCCAACAGCTGCCCAGAGCTCACTGAGCATGTGCAGTGTCACTGACACTTTCCAAGGGGAGCTCCTGTGACAAGTTTGAAGTCCTGAATCTTAGCAGTTGTTAAGATGCTGATGTTTTAAGCTGTGCAGTATATAAAACATGGCATTTTTAGCCATATTCATTTTTAGAGTTTTATCTAAAGATTCTTATAAGGGCTCTAAGGTACACAAGGGCAAATGTCTATAGGTAAGAGTTTCATTTGTACTTGTTTGGTAATATTGGTGCCGAGGGTGCCCGGTCGGCTTGGCCCAGCACTGCTTCCTGTATAAGCTGTGCTCTGTTATATAGTGAATAATGGCCCCCCTTTTGAAAAATATAAGGATATTATAAGTCATTAAGGAGTCCCATGAACATATAAGAGCACACGGTCAAACAGTTGGGCCTGAAGAAGATCCAGATGGCTTTTTATCGGGCAGACACACCGGCCTGTGTTGCAAGTCTCATTGATTAATTTGGGGAAACCTTTTTCATTTTGCCCGTTTATCTCACATCCGATCAGCCAGAATTCTCAGAATATGCTGACATCACTGCATGGCTTGGAAATTTCTAAGGTTGGGCTGAAGCTCCAGTATTTGGCTTCAGGCACAGTGACGAGGTGTCTCCAACACGTGTTGGTAAATGTTGTCAGTTGCCTCCTTGGAGCGATGTCAAAGAGTGCGTCAGGGTTTCTTCCAGTCATTCGTGGCAACTGTAGTCGTTCAATGAAGCCATAAAAGTGTTCATTAATGAGCAGTGAAGCTTATACAGAGGGGGGACAAGCAGCTTTCTATAAGCCAGGGAAGCAATAGGGTGGCTGTTGCCTAAGGAATCACTATTAAATAAAACACGTGCAAGGCTATAATTATAGTACTAAGAAGGCTGTTGCTGTAATTATCACTATGTTTATTATGTATTAAGCTACTAATTATATCCCTGTCCCTCAAGTGTTTTCTCCAAGGTCACAAAAAGCTGACATAGCAATATAATTTGGGTATCTACCCACCAACCCACCCACCCTGAGTTTAGTGATTTCATGATGAGGCATCTCCTACTGCTTGTCTGGCAGAAGGCACGTTCTGGGCTTGGCATCTTTCCTTGGCAGCTTCCCCAGTGTTTCCATTTAAGTATATGGCAGGGCACTAATAAAAAATAAAGTAGTTTATAGAACCTACCACTCCCACAGCTTCAGGATACGTTGTTAGCTGTAATAAACTCCTGTTCCTTCAATTACAAAACCTTAATACAAAGTATTTAATCCATAAACAATAGTTGGCATAGGGCAGAGGTAGAGAACTATGTTTAGATTAAAGCCTTTCTTAATTGCAGCTGCATATCTCAGGTCTACTGCCCTCCACTCAAGTCTATATTTCTTTATTTTCAACCCCTGGAAATGCAGAAATGTAAACCTACCCCAAAGGCCATTGGTGAGCACAGTTCCTCTACTCAGGAAGGAGATGGGAAAGTGCATGTTGGGTTTTGGATCTCTTTCCTAAGCAGGAGTATTTAATCCATAAGCAATAGTTGGCATAGGGCTGAGGTAGAGAACTACTTTTAGATAAAAGCCTTTCTTTATTGCAACTGCATATCTCAGGTCTACTGGCCTCCACTCAAGTTGACAGTTTTCTGCTTTCTCCAACAGCACCACCTGCTGGTCATTTCTGCTTCTGTACAGTGAGAGAGATTTACAATCAGGTCTGATCTCTTTTCTAAGCAGAGCAACATCAAAACAGTTCTCTGTTTTTCCTCTAAACATGTCTCTCTCCAACCATACTGTCAGAGGAACTGACCAGCAGGTGGCAATGTTGTTACAGAACTCATATTATCTCTTAATAAACAGCTTGGAAATTGAGAAAAATGTAGATTGTAAACGTACCCAGAACCAGTTTTACATTCATCTTTGTTAGTATCTTGGCACTGTTAATTTCTAGGCTTAGCCAAAAAATTAAAAAAAAAAATTTGCAAAAAGCAAATAAACATTTTGGTTAATTTACAAAATCCAGCAATTTAGGTTGATTTACAAATGTCTGGCTTCTAAGGGGATACTGCAAGTTGAAAACTGAAGGTTAATAAGGGAAGCATGCTCTTAGTGCTAATTTAAAAAAAACAAACAAACTTGTGTCTAGCATATGGCAGCTCAGGATCAGCTGGCAACCCTGTCCTTACCACCTGCCATAGGGCAGGCCTCTACCCACCTGTTCTCCCCAACTTGCAAGTCTGTATAACACTCAAGTTATTGGACAGGGGAGGCAGGAGAAGAGAAGCCTTTGTGCCTCCCCTGCTTGTCCCACATGAATACAGTACTGCCGATGGCAGGCAGCAGTGTATTCATTAGTTAATACAGGTCTCTGTTTTGGAACACAAAGACTTGGTGGGCAGACAAAAAGAACAAAAACAATGCACACTGAGCCAATTTTTTGCCCTTTGAACCCTCCCAGCATGTATTAAATGGCCCCTAGTGCCTGTTTGTTAATTTGGGTTAATGTACTGCTGCCCAACTGCTCAGGATTCATAAATGCACCCCAGTGACCCAATAGCAATCAGTTCAGCAGTTCATAGGGCTTTTCAAGGATTGCAAATAAAGGATCATGTATTTGCCTATGTGTATAGGGTCTGCCACTGCATATGTTCAATTATTAAGCCTCTGTTCCAGACTGTACTAAAGAAAGACATGGTTCCATGGGCAGTACAGGTATGGGATCCGTTATCTGGAAACCCATTATCCAGAAAGCTCCAAATTACGGAAAGCCTGTCTCCCATAGACTCCATTTTAATCAAATAGTTCAGATTTTTAAAATTGATTTCCCTTTTCTCTGTAATAATAAAACAGTACCTGTACTTGATCCCAACTAAGATATAATTACCCCTTATTGGGGCAGAACAGCCCTATTGGGTTTATTTCATGGTTAAATGATTCCCTTTTCTCTGTAATAATAAAACAGTACCTGTACTTGATCCCAACTAAGATATAATTACCCCTTATTGGGGGCAGAACAGCCCTATTGGGTTTATTTAATGGTTAAATGATTCCCTTTTCTCTGTAATAATAAAACAGTACCTGTACTTGATCCCAACTAAGATATAATTACCCCTTATTGGGGGCAGAACAGCCCTATTGGGTTTATTTCATGGTTAAATGATTCCCTTTTCTCTGTAATAATAAAACAGTACCTGTACTTGATCCCAACTAAGATATAATTACCCCTTATTGGGGGCAGAACAGCTCTATTGGGTTTATTTCATGGTTAAATGATTCCCTTTTCTCTGTAATAATAAAACAGTACCTGTACTTGATCCCAACTAAGATATAATTACCCCTTATTGGGGGCAGAACAGCCCTATTGGGTTTATTTAATGGTTAAATAATTCCCTTTTCTCTGTAATAATAAAACAGTACCTGTACTTGATCCCAACTAAGATATAATTACCCCTTATTGGGTGCAGAACAGCCCTATTGGGTTTATTTAATGGTTAAATGATTCCCTTTTCTCTGTAATAATAAAACAGTACCTGTACTTGATCCCAACTAAGATATAATTACCCCTTATTGAGGGCAGAACAGCCCTAATTAATGTTTTATTGATTTTTTAGTAGACTTAAGGTGTAAAGATGCAAATTACGGAAAGACCCCTTATCTGGAATACCCTTGATCCCGAGCATTCTGGATAAAGGGTCCTATACTTGTACCTTTGTATAAAGTTATATATAAGCCCCTGTGCACTTATTACTGAAAAGCTCCTTAACTCTTACAAACAGTTACCTGGTACCTTGTTAATAGGTGCCCATCTAGTTAAGCTAGTTAAGCTTGCAATGAACGGTCTGGCTGCCAGGTTATGTTACCTAGTAAATAACTTTTTTATTGCATCTGAGAAAAGGAACACTGAGCTTTACTAAGAACTTCAGTCCCATGATAGAGAGGCTTAGGATTTTTCAGTTGTGGTTGCAGGTGTCGCCATAGCCTGAATTTTGTGTATCCAACACCATACAATGTGGCTTTTATGCTACGGAGTCCCTTACACATCCATCCTCTATGTACTAAATAGCATGGGAAAGAGGATCCCTTGCAGAACTGAATCACGTTTCCGGACTGAACATGCAGCAGCAATTTCCTATTGCAACAGTAAGCCCTATGCAGAAATGTGTTAGTGTTTGAATCAGCCCTCCCGTACCATGACAAGGAAGTTTTATAACAACCGTGGAGCTGATTCATTTCATTGCTTCACCAGCATCTACTTTTACTGTAAAGCCAATGCAATCCGGCCGTGTAGTAAATATATGGTATCTATTACCTGGAATGTTTAGGTACCGGGGTCTGCTAAATAAGGGATCTTTTCATAATTTGTAGCAACATTGCAATGTGGTGTTTCCCAAGCTCCCGGCCAATCAGCACCTGCCCACATACAACTTGTTAACTTGTTTATTAATGACCTGGAGGTGGGCATAGACAGTACTGTTTCTATTTTTGCTGATGACACTAAATTGTGCAAAACTATAAGTTCCATGCAGGATGCTGCCGCTTTGCAGAGCGATTTGACAAAATTGGAAAACTGGGCAGCAAACTGGAAAATGAGGTTCAATGTTGATAAGTGCAAAGTTATGCATTTTGGTAGAAATAATATAAATGCGAACTATATACTGAATGGTAGTGTGTTGGGGGGATCCTTAATGGAGAAGCATCTGGGGGTTTTGTAGATAACAAGTTGTCTAATTCCAGGCAGTGTCATTCTGTGGCTACTAAAGCAAATAAAGTGCTGTCTTGTATAAAAAAGGGCATTGACTCAAGGGATGAGAACATAATTTTGCCCCTTTATAGGTCCCTGGTAAGGCCTCACCTTGAGTATGGGGGGCAGTTTTGGGCTCCAGTCCTTAAGAAGGATATTAATGAGCTAGAGAGAGTGCAGAGACTGCAACTAAACTGGTAAAGGGGATGGAAGGGTTAAACTATGAGGTTAGACTGTCAGGGTTGGGGTTGTTTTCTCTGGAAAAGAGGCGCTTGTGAGGGGACATGATTACTCTGTACAAGTACATTAGAGGGGATTATAGGCAGATAGGGGGGGTTCTTTTTTCCCATAAAAACAATCAGCGCACCAGAGGCCCCCGTTTAGATTAGAGGAACAGAACTTCCATATGAAGCAGCGTAGGGGGTTTCTCACGGTGAGGGCAGTGAGTGTATAGTGTATAGTGTGTAAGCCAACACCATCTGTGATATTGCCCAGAGCAACCAATCAATAGTTAGATTTGAATGGTCACCTACAAGTTAGAAAGCAAAAGCAAAGATCTGATTGGTTTCTTTGGGTAACATCACCGATGATGTTGGCTTACATAAATATGCCCCTATTTGCACTCTCTAACACAACTTCTCAAGTATTTGTTGCCACACAAATTCCTCCAATGGACAATATAACCAGCTTGGTGATACTTTTCCATTCCGATCTCCTCGTTGGAGCCTTGGTTACTCGTCTCAGTAACCTACCCCTAACTCTCACAGGTAGCAACGTATTCATAGGGGTTGGCTGCCAGTCTCCAAAATCAAGCACAGGCACCTGTGGCAATTTTTTAAGCAGGAAAAAGTGGCACTATGTACTTTGCACACTGCCTTCCAAGATGTAAATGACCCCTAACGACTTCTAATGTCCTTATATTTTATGGTGGTACATTATTCCTTATATTACATTATACAGGTATGGGACTTGTTATTCAGAATGCACATGACCTGGCATTTTCTGGATAAGGGATCTTTACGTAATTTGGATCTCCATAACTTAAGTTTATAAAAATCATTTAAATATTGAATAATCCCAATAGGGCTGTTCTGCCCCCAATAAGGGGTAATTATATCTTAGTTGGGATCAAGTACAGGTACTGTTTTATTATTACAGAGAAAAGGGAATCATTTAACCATTAAATAAACCCAATAGGGCTGTTCTGCCCCCAATAAGGGGTAATTATATCTTAGTTGGGATCAAGTACAGGTACTGTTTTATTATTACAGAGAAAAGGGAATCATTTAACCATTAAATAAACCCAATAGGATTGTTCTGGCCCCAATAAGGGGTAATTATATCTTAGTTGGGATCAAGTACAGGAACTGTTTTATTATTACAGAGAAAAGGGAATCATTTAACCATTAAATAAACCCAATAGGGCTGTTCTGCCCCAATAAGGGGTAATTATATCTTAGTTGGGATCAAGTACAGGTACTGTTTTATTATTACAGAGAAAAAGGAACAAAAATTAGAATTATTTGATTATAATGGAGTCTATGGGAAATGGACTTTCCGTAATTCAGAACTTCCTGGATAATGGGATTCTGGATAAGGGATCCCATACCTGTACAAACTTATTGCAATTTCCTAACTTATGCACGTGGGCCCCTCCCTCACATTGTTTCTGTCTGTCTCCTCTTCTTAATAGATTGTAAGCCCTTTGGGGCAGGGACCTTCTTTCAACTCTGCACTGAAACCCATAGCACTTAACTATTTATTCTGAATATATAGTTTCTATTTATGCCTTGTAAAGAACTAAATACATCTGTGGTGCTATATAAATGATAAATAAACAAATAAATACATAAATAATAAATGTTGAGTGCAATTCTAATTCATTTTTTTTAAATTTTCTTTCCACGGTAGGCTTGCCTGCATGGTATTTCCTTCCCCTTTAATACTTCTAACTATGGGAATTATACCAGTCATGTCTTGTTTGTACTAAATTTCACTGTAAGGCATCATACTCTAATTTATGGACTGGCCGGAAGCTGTTGTGCCTAGTCACATGACAAGTAGTAAATTTGATTTAATGGGATGTATCCTGTTAGAAAGGTGATTGCACTGTAAGTAAGGGTTGTTGTCATCTAAAGAATTTTCTTTTCCCTTTTTCCTAGCGTACTACATATATATATATATATCTCTGTTTGAGGTGGATGAAAGGTAAGTCGTTCTGATCCCTTTTTGGTTTGTAGGTGTAAGCATCACCAATAAGAAAAATTGTCAAAATCTTCTAGACAAGCTGTACTGACAACATATGGAATCGGTAAAAATACATATTTTGAAGTTTAATGTATTAGAGCAGTGCTGTCCAACTGGCGGCCCGCGACCCCCCTCTGTGTGGCCCCCCACCTGTCTGGCTGCTTTGATGGCTTACCTTTGTGTAAGATTTAAATGGTATCAGTACTGTGATTAACTGCCCCCCCCTGCATGGTTCTCACCTCAGATTCAGGCTGTAATCAGGCTGTATTGTTTAAATATGTAATCCCCTGTGTTGTTCACACCTTTTAATCTCTGCATTGTTCACCCCCTGCAGTGTTCACACCTCAGGCTCAGACTGTAATCACCCACATTGTTCCCCTGTTCACACCTCAGGAGCAGTAGAAACCCACAAATAATCCCTGCATACTACAAAAAGAACATATACTGAGGTGGTACTGCAATTAAAAAGTTTTTTAATATATAGTTATTGTGCAGACTGTAGGAGCAGTGCCAGCATTGTGTCACTGTAGGCTGCCTGTGTGTGCCATACACACAGGCATCATAGGGCAAGCAGAGTATGGCACACACAGGCAGGGTAGGGAAGGCAGAGTATGGCACACACAGGCAGTGTAGGGCAGGCAGAGTATAGCACACACAGGCCAAGTTTGGCACAAACCAGCCAAGAATGGCACACACAGTGAAAGTATGACACACGCAGGCAGGGTAGGGAAGGCAGAGTATGGCACACACAGGCAGAGTAGGGCAGGCAGAGTATGGCACACACAGGCCAAGTTTGGCACAAACCAGCCAAGAATGGCACACACAGTGAAAGTATGGCACACGCAGGCAGGGTAGGGATGGCAGAGTATGGCACACACAGGCAGGGTAGGGAAGGCAGAGTATGGCACACACAGGCAGGGTAGGGAAGGCAGAGTATGGCACACACAGGCAGGGTAGGGAAGGCAGAGTATGGCACACACAGGCAGGGTGGGGCAGGCAGAGGCAGGTTTTTGCTGTACTACAACCATTAATATGGGTATGGTCATGTGATAACATGGGTGTGGTTTCAAGTGGGTGCGGTTTCAAAAAGGGGAGTGGTCAAAACTGGCTTCCATTATCGGCCCTCCACCACGTAGGTCGGAATAATTCCGGCCCTCGGTACAACAGAAGTTGGACAGCACTGTATTAGAGAGTTTGGAGGATATATAAAGAAAGTAGATTGTATACTTAAGGGAGAACTCTGGCTTCCCCACACCACACAGAAACCCCTAATATCCCTATCACTGTAATCATTTCCTTCAAAAAGTAGGAATAAATACCATTTTTATATGCTGAAATCCAGCTGCAAACAGTTCTTCTCTTTCTGCATCATTTGAAATCCTGGCAGGGGAGGAGGGACTCAAACACTGATGTTACAAATTGTAACGTCTTCACAGCTTACAGACAGCATGCAGGAACTACATAACCCCCAATGCATTGCACTGGGATGTTCCTTTCCTTATTGACATCACGTGTGCAGGGAATTGTGGGATTGGGAGGAGGCAGGCTGAAGGCAGGCTGAGGGGCAGGCGACTACTGTTACATTTTATTTGAGTCTCAAAGTAGTCAGCCAGATCAGCAGGGGAACAGGGGGCGGGGCTTAGGGGACTGATCCAAACCTTATTATGAAAAAGGCTGCAAATTTTTTTAATGTATATTGCAAAGTTGCTTGAAATTGTGTTTACTTTTCAACAAGCTTAAATTTGGATGGAGTTCCCCTTTAAACAAAAATGTTCCTTGGATAAATAATGTTAATTTTTCTCAGTCATTGTTTGGTTAAGCTTGTATCTGTTTTGTTGATGATTATTTTATGTGGATGAACATTTCAACCCTCACTGTGGACTTTATCAACATACAGTGACGTACAATGATGCTTCCCTGTACCAAAGCCAACCGGTGAGACAAGAGTATCCCACCAATTTCAAGGCCAATATAACCGACTTCTGTTGCTTTATATATGATTTGAAATTTGCAGACAAAAAAGTCGCCAAGACAAAAATGTTGCTGAGACAAAAAAAGCAGCTACAAAAGAAAAACACCCAATGCATTAGGAGTGAGAAAAAACAACCATTGATTTTTGCGCATAAAAATAAAAAAAGTCGGCTATTGATTTCGATGCGTTTCGCAAATTTTCCGCCATTTCGCAAATTTATTAGCAGTTTCACAAACGTTTTGGCGAAGTGAAACGGGACAGATTCGCTCATCACTAATGTTGAAGTTTTATCCTCAGACAGAAAGGAATTTATATCCAAACTGTATAGTACAGCAGGAAGATCACAGTAGATTATATTGGGGTGGCTGCTAGTTTTGTTTTGTTTTGGATATTCTCTGAAGTATAGCGGAGTGACTTCCCATCAAGCACAAGGGACTGTTTTATTATTACAGACTAAAAAAAATTAGAAATGGACTCTATGGGAGATGGACTTCTGATAATTTGGCGCTTTCTGCGTAACAAGTTACGGATAAGGGATACCTATGTAGCATGAAGAACCCATTTAAAGGTTAAGGGAAACCTGAAGCTCAAAATAATATTAATATTTATCAATAGTTTCTCCATTTTCCACTAGATAGAGCGTGTATGAGAATCCTTGGAAAATGTCATTGCTGCAAATGTTATAGATATCACCAAATATGAACCTGCTGAAAACCTTTATCGCTCATTTCTAGATACATATTCTAGATTCATGTAACAACTGAGAATAAGGTCTCCATAAACTACTTAGAGTCTGAATCTGACCAGCAGGACCAATTATCACAGAGGACCTATAATGCAGAATGAGAGACATTTGTAGACAGCTAGGTAACTGCCATAGCAAGACTATCCCCCCATGGGAATGTGTTTGTCTCAAATATGCTGTGTGGCCAAGTATCTTCTGCAGCTTTACTTTCTGCCCGCTCTCTATTATCCCACCAATTGACCCAACCAATCAGTTCTTTGCTTTCTAACTTGTAGGTGACCGTTCAAATCTAATTGCTGATTGGTTGCCCTGGGCAACATTACCAGTGATGTTTGTCTAATATTAATAAATACACCCTTAGGGGCCGATTTACTAATCCATGAACGGATCGAAAGCGTCCGAATGCGTTTTTTCGTAATGATTGGTATTTTGCGACTTTTTCAATACGAAAAAGTTGCGACAATTCGTGCAAGTCGTAACAGCTACGAGAAAGTTGCGACAATTCGCGCAAGTCATAACAGCTATGAAAAAGTCGCAACAATTCACGAAAAAATCGCAAAACATACGAAAAAGTCGCAAAATGTTTGTTTCCAATTTGATTTTTTCCCATTCGGGATTCGGATTCGTGGATTAGTAAATCAGCATTTCCTTTTAAATATCAATTATTTTTTTAGTGTAGATGTATGAAAAAATATAATCTGAATAAATATTTAATTGCACCAGTTAAGTGTCCCACTGGTCATTTTAATTGCCTTATTAAGGAGAACCACAATAAAAATGGCTGCTCTGTGACAGTGATTGGCTATTAGTCCACCCCTACACCTGGCGAATTTCGAAACTTCCTTCAAAAAAAGATGGCTTTTTAAAGGGGTTGTTAGAGTGATATTTAGAGACAATTTGCAGTTGGTCTTCATGTTGGTTATTTGTGGCTTTTGAATGATTTAGCTTTGTGTTCAGCAGATCTCCAGTTTGGAATTTCAGCAGCTATATCTAGTTGATAGGGTCCAATTTAACCTAGCAACCAGGCAGTGAGAAATTGTGAATGAATAGGTGAGGGCCTGAATTGAAAGCAATCAAAGTAACGATAACAATAAAATGGTAGCCCCACGGAGCAATAGTGTTCGGCTGCTGGGGTCAGTGACCCTGAATTGAAAACTGGAAAGAGTTGGAAGCAACTAATTGATAATTAGTTGCTAAGAATTGACCATTTTCTAAAATATTTATGGTTAACTTAATGGTACACCACCAGTTTAAAGTCCCCTGCACCCCATGGGGCCCCAAATGTGGCCTGAGACAAAGGTTCCCACCTGGCTCTGTGTGTTGTTTTTTACCAACATCATTGCACAAGCACAACGTTTTAAACAAAAAATATTTATTAAAGAAAAAGTAGTATAAAATATTAATTAATAATGATTAAATAAACCCAAAAGTTGCATTGAATTGAAATGATATGGAAACTACTGACAGCTGCAGAAATGAGCAACAGTCGCTGTCAATATTGTCCTCTATTAGAGAGCAGGGAGTCTGTGGTGAGAGAGCAGGGAGTCTGTGGTGTTAGCAGCCCAACCAGCTGTTGCTTCTCAAAACCTGTACAATTTTCTTAGTGTTGAGGTTGTATTCAAACTGGACCCGTCCAATGAAGAAATACAGGCGACCTATAGGAGTAAAAAAAACCCCAAATCGTTAAAAGTCACACAAATGAACAAAACCTGCACAAGCGCACTGTTGACCTGATGAGGGCGCTACAGAGAAAAACTCCCTATATTTTCCTTACAAATCCACAGTTTATCCCACAACCATTGTTTCCCAGTAGAAAAGTGAGTGAAATGGCGTGCCAGTGGCCCAAACAATTTTTAAGTAAACCTTAGAAAAAAATGTAAAATTGATCAGAGTGCTTTTCTAAGCATTTTTTTAATTAATTGTTTTTTTTTTCAGTTTCAAGGCTATTTCATTGTTTTAACAGCCCATAAAATGTGTTTTGTAACAATGGCACCACCTGCTGGTCAGTTCATGTAACAATACAGTCAAAGAGAGATACTGTACCTTCAGAAGGAAAACAGAGAAGTGTTCTGATGTATATATATTTTATAAATATATATATATATATATATTTTTTTTTTTTTTTTTTTAAATTAAAAAAAAATATATATATATATATCAATATATAAATGTTGCTTTTTTGTCCATATCTGTTTTCTGGGACTGTTTGGGGTTTGTCCCTCTGATGCTTTATTTATGTTTCCACCCTGATTCCAAAAAGCCAGCCTCTTTGGCCTCAGTTTATTCTCAGTCCTTCCCATAGGAAATGCTTAGCAGTGCGGGTGTGATTATTGCCCAGTACAATACACTGAAGTCAGTTACCTCTATAATAAAGGGCTGCATTAATTTTCTCAGGGATTCCTGGGAAATCGTCTCTTATTAGTTTTGGAAAGCCTTTGTCCATTTGCTGTTTATCTTCATCATAACTGAAAATATAAACATTGCAGTAATTATTATAAAAGACAAACATTAAAACTGTAATATTCTGCTCAATTCAGACAGACAGTACTGTCACCATTAGGTGATTTTTGAGAGCAGAGCATCAGATTTCATCACCCCTCCTGTTACTAGAGTAATGCACAGGGCAAGCTGAATAGCTTTTTATTACTAATCCCACGTCCCCACCGCTGGCTCTTTCTTCCACAGAAAATCAACCCCCTTGCCTATTGCCTTTTACTTTTCCAGCACTCCCTACAGGCACTGTGACCTCCCCCCTGCGTCAATGTTAGCTAATGATAGCGATAATCTCACTTGGCACCACTAGGGGCACTGTACTTAATGCCCGGACTAGGCTGTTTAATGCTGCATCATCTGGCAATTATACTTACAGTTGACACCTACCAATACTGCCTCTTGTGGCCCAAAAATTCAGCCTAGAAATACCTGCAGAACCCAGGAGCAGTAAGCCATAACAACCAATCAGCATTGAGCATTTACTGTTTACCTGTTTGAAAGCAAATATGTAATTGGTTGCTGTGGGTTATTGCTTCTGGGCAAACTTAGTGCCCTTTCTTACATATAGGGTTAAGTTTGGCTCTATTTTGGCATTACCCCCATTTAATCATTTGATCCCCAAAGTCCTATTGAGAATGATTATGACTCCTACCTCCAATATTTATTAGCCACAAAGAAATATGTTTTCGCGAGGTGCTCAATATGAACAGCTGCGTCGATTCTCTTCACGGTCTTTGGGAATCCCAGGCTGTAGATGTTCCTGGGGTAGCCTGGCAATACATCGAAGCCGTTGAGAGCTGTATATTTTGCTCCTGTGAAAAAGAAAAAACAATTTTTTTTATTCGCAATAAATTATAAATAAAAAATTATATATAAAAATATATATATAATTCATTTATAAATAAATGAATTTCTATTTGCAAAATTACCATCGCCGCTATTTTACGCACAATGGCCAGGCTCAAGTGTACACCTGTCTTATTTGCGAATATTGGTGCGCAATGTGCATTTCACAGTAGTGCAATATTTAAGCATTTAGTGGAAAACATGCTAAAAAAAACAATATGCACTGTAAAAATAACTATAAATGACCCCCCACAGCAAGTGAATGCGCCCTGTGGTTTGTTTACCTTTAAACACAAGGATCTGCTCCGTTATAGGATTTTCATAGGCAGCATCGATATCGTTGGGCAGTGATGGCCAGAATGTTTGCACGAACATGAGTTCAGCCTCGGATGCTTGGGGATGCTTTCTCCATATAAACCTGGTTTTAAATACATTAATTTCTGTTAATGAACATTTCTAATTAAGTTTATATATGGGGCCATCAATAATTTTGGCTAGGTGACCCTAAAATCCCTGTATTTCTTTCAAAAGCTAATTTGATTGGATAGCGTATGGAACTAGAATCAGTCTGGGTTATGGTACAAGCAGAGCAAGTTTGCTAATAACCAAACAACATGCCAGCCAATCAGAAGTCTGCTTTTAATTTACTGATTGCCCTGGAACGGAACATAGAAGCTGCTGATTGGTTAATAATTTTTCATCCTTGAATAATGTCCCATTCATTGCTATAGAAAATTAAGTTGCTTTTTAATAAATATATTAGTCTGATAATCAGGGTTTCCTATATGATATATATTAACATGCTGGTTATTTATTGAGATATATACATACAGTATATTATGACTATAGGGAGCTTAAGGATTGCACAATGTAAAAAATATATGCTTTCCCCATTTTTTGTTTTTATTTACCTGTTAAGAAAGAAAATCAGTTCTCCTCTCAAGGTGGTGACAGCATCGAAAACCACGTTGGGATCACATATGGTAGGAGTGGTTGGGCCGGTTGGTTGGACTGGATTGGAAGACTTTCCTGAAAATGATGTGAAATAGTGAGAGATAAATTATCCCGATTTGACAAACTGACACGCAGAGAACAACACACCAATAAAATCAATAGGTTTCTGGTCTTTGAGATCATCTTTGAGCTTTTTACTGCCAATCAGGGACATGAGTCCATTTTTTGTTCTTTGTGCACTTTTGAAGCATGAAAACCTCTAGCTACACTTCATGAATATAATGCTGCCTGTGTTTGGCGCTTAGACACTCTGCTCCCTAATCTTAAATTGCTCATCATTCAGGCCTGCATGTTAGGGTGCAAATACTGTTGGGTATTGCAGGTGGCAAGGCAGGCAGCAGACTATAGTAGGTGGTATGTCAGGCAGCAGACTATAGTAGGTGGTAAGGCAGGCAGCAGACTATGGAAGGTGGTAAGGCAGGCAACAGACTATAGTATGTGGTAAGGCAGGCAGCAGACTATGGTAGGAGGTAAAGCAGGCAGCAGACTATGGTAGGTGGTAAAGCAGGCAGCAGACTATGGTAGGTGGTAAGACAGACAGCAGACTATAGTATGTGGTAAGGCAGGCAGCAGACTATAGTAGGTGGTAAGGCAGGCAGCAGACTATAGTAGGTGGTAAGTCAGGCAGCAGACTATAGTATGTGGTAAGGCAGGCAGCAGACTATGGTAGGAGGTAAAGCAGGCAGCAGACTATGGTAGGTGGTAAGGCAGGCAGCAGACTATAGTATGTGGTAAGGCAGGCAACAGACTATAGTATGTGATAAGGCAGGCAGCAGACTATAGTAGGTGGTAAGTCAGGAAGCAGACTATAGTAGGCGGTAAGGCAGGCAGCAGACTATGGAAGGTGGTAAGGCAGGCAACAGACTATAGTATGTCGTAAGGCAGGCAGCAGACTATGGTAGGAGGTAAAGCAGGCAGCAGACTATGGTAGGTGGTAAGACAGGCAGCAGACTATAGTATGTGGTAAGGCAGGCAGCAGACTATAGTAGGTGGTAAGGCAGGCAGCAGACTATAGTAGGTGGTAAGTCAGGCAGCAGACTATAGTAGGTGGTAAGGCAGGCAGCAGACTATGGAAAGTGGTAAGGCAGGCAACAGACTATAGTATGTGGTAAGGCAGGCAGCAGACTATGGTAGGAGGTAAAGCAGGCAGCAGACTATGGTAGGTGGTAAGACAGGCAGCAGACTATAGTATGTGGTAAGGCAGGCAGCAGACTATAGTAGGTGGTAAGGCAGGCAGCAGACTATAGTAGGTGGTAAGGCAGGCAGCAGACTATAGTAGGTGGTAAGGCAGGCAGTAAGTACAGGGCTGGCCTAGGTCATTACTTTAAATGCAATCGGTTCAGCCTAACAATTTTCAAATATTTGAAGCCCCTCCCTGATTTGATTTTGATCTGGTGACCTTAACATATGAGCATGTGCTCAGAACGGGCTTTGCCCTGAGAGTTTATTGTAAAGGACAAAATTTTATAGAAGTGTATATAAAATATTAACACTGCTTACCATATAGATACTGTATAGCATTTATATCATCCTGAGGAAGCTGAAATGCATTGGGGTCGGTACTTGAGTAAGATGGATACATCAAGGCACCTGGATCAGTGGAATGAGAAAGCCCCAAGGAGTGTCCGAATTCATGGGCAGCAACAAGAAACAGATTGTACACTGAAAGAAAAATAAAGCCAATCAATTTAAATGCCCTGTATATGGTGTCCTACAATTCTCTGCTAGAGTCCAGGTGGAAGGACTGTAGAAAGTACGTTTTTGTGCACAGTCTCTTGTTTGTGGATGGGCTCCTGGTGCACATAAACATACTCATATTGCATATAAAGCCCAAGGCCAGCGTGCAGCTTTTACATTTGAGTATAGGGCTTGATTTGTGTGTGTATGTTACTTACATTGGCTGGTCTTGGTCCAGGATTCATCTTCGTCAAAATGGGCATCTCCACCAATGCCGTTGCCGGGCTGAAAGGCGTGGGCTAAAATGCCACCAGGTCCATCAAAAGGAGAATTGTCTTTGTGATCTATAAATGAAAGAAGTGATACATACAAATAAAGTGTTTATTTTGCTATATATGTATATATTTTGATCAAGAATCCTGATCATAAGCTAGTTAGCATGGAATGTCTACTTACTGTCTGTGCTACTAGATATATACATTATTGCTATAGGGCAGGGTCGGACTGGGCCACCGGGAAACCGGGGCCCGACCGCTCCTTCCCTGACGCGTTAAATTTACGCCCGGTGGGGGCCCTGCAAGGGGGGTTAGGGGGTCCCTCCAGGGGGGGCGTGGGCACCTGCAGGGCCCCTGGGGTGGGAGCCCCTGTGGGCCCTACACCCCACAGTCCGACCCTGCTGTAGGGCCACATTTTATCTTCTGGTCAGGGTTGGACTGGGCCCCGGCAGCCCAGACCCGACCCTTGCCGGGGGCCCTGCGAGGGGGGTTAGGGGGTGCCCTGTGAGGGGGATTAGGGTTGCCCCTGCGGGGGGGTTAGGGGACACGCCTGGTTGGGGGCACCTGCAGGGCCCCTGGGACAGGAGCCCCGGTGGGCCCTTCACCCCCCCAGTCCGACCCTGCTTATGGTTTAGGGTATCCAACTAATCTCAGCTTGTCCTCTCCATGGTAAAAACCCTTGTAACACTTTAGCTTCCAGTTTCACCCCCTGTAACCTATTTTATTTTATTGTCCTCAGCATCTGCTCAAAGTGGAGGCCACTACTAGGTAGCTTAATGCAAAGATTGGCCTAATGTCCTATATATATTGATAATGGGTGAGTGCAGAGGAACTGTATGAATTTTGTGGTCACGGCCTCATTGCACCCCCGCCTAACAATTTAGTGGTGATTACAACTTTCCCTCGTTTGCTATAGTTTATACAGGAGCAGTGACCAGCTTCATGTTGTGGCTCCCACCCTTCCCAGCTGCAGTCAGGTGATCCCAGTGGAGCCAATAAAAGGGCAACCATTTGGGGGTTTTAGCCTTGAAAGCAAGTAAGTTGCAGGTAAAACTCAGTCCCTGTGTAAAATGTATAATAAAGAAGTAGAATTCTTAATGAATCAGATAAAAGTGAGTGTAGGACTGGCCAACCAGGGATGACTGTGACGTAGTTGGCCAGCTTGAATATATTGCAATGTATGGACAAACAATCCCTTTTTTGCTTAAAGGGGAGGGCAATTATTGGTAGCTTAATGCAAAGATTGGCCTAATGTCCTATATATATTGATAATTAGTGAGTGCAGAGGATCTCTTGTTTCTGTCTCAGCATCTCCACCACATTTTTCTGCAACTCTGCCTTACAATGAACCCAGACCACATGTGACCCATTGGACATACCCTAAAGCAGCGGTTCTCAACCTGTGGGTAGTGACCCCTTTGGGGGTCAAACAACCCTTTCACAGGGGTCGCCTAAGACCATCAGAAAACACATATTTCCAATGGTCTTAGGAATAATTTTATGGTTGGGGGTCACCACAACATGAGGAACTGTATTAAAGGGTCGCGGCATTAGGAGGGTTGAGAACCACTGCCCTAAAGCAGGGTTGAAGACCCATAAATCCAAATGTGTTTTTTTATAGACATCAAGTCTACCATCATCATTTTAAGACCCCTGAACATGTAAAATCACTGCCCTGTCATATAAGTTGGAGTGTACTGTCTGACCCTGCAAGGGCATGACTTTGTTTATTTACATATGGAGCACACACTCCACAGCACAACACCACAGCATTTCTTTGAGGCTGGGACATGATGAGACATGGCGAGCTATAGGAGCCAGATGTCTAGATAACATCTGTTCCATCTGTATGTCCATCGAGCTTTCCACATTCTATTGTACAGCTCATAAGGATGTTTTGACACTTTCAATGAAAACTATTATAAGAGCAAAACAGCTGTGAATGACCATCAAAAATGGGAGCTATCCTAGAAATATGTTTGGGGAATAAGGTAAAATCCTACCTCCAGCTGAAAATGAGATTTCTATATCTGATACTTCATTGTAGATTCTGGTGAAGGTCAAAGGTGTCACATCACTCCAGACTTTAAAAGCTCTTTGAATGGCAGCCTCCACGTCGGCCTGGGGCAGGTCAGGAGTGAAGTTTATGATTCTAGAAGGTGGGGGAAAAACACTTAGATGTTTACTGCACATTATATTGCTACAGGCAACTGTTTAGTGTTCAGACTTCTGTTAAAAGAGATGTTTGTAGTTGTAGTTCAACAGCATCTAAAGTGGGGTTTTAGTTGCCTATCACTGATGTAGAACAAAGGTGCTTATTAGCAGTACAGGTATGGGATCCCTTATCCGGAAACCCATTATCCAGAAAGCTCTGAATTACGGAAAGCCCGTCTCCCATAGACTCCATTTTAATCAAATAATTCAGAATTTTAAAACTGATTTTCTTTTTCTCTGTAGAAAAAAACCAGCACCTTGAAATTGATCTCAATAAAGATATAAATAATCCTTATTGGATCCAAAACAATCCTATTGGGTTTATTTAATGTTTTATTGATTTTATAGTAGACTTAAGGTATGAAGATCCAAATTACGGAAAGATCCCTTATCCGGAATATCCTTGGTCCCGAGCATTCTGGATAACGGGTCCTATACCTGTACTACATTGTGAACTAATTGGTTTCTATATAGGACCTTATACCGTATCTTTGGAACTCTATCCCTGAATCCCCCCGTAGGGAACACTCACCCACTCTCTTTAAGATAAAACTCAGATGCTACCTTCTGGAGCACTAAAACATTATTTTGCCCAGTCCTGCGCTTAAGGGCAAATGCCCATACCTGGTGCACTCTTACCTTCCAATATGTGCCTGTATGTTACCCAACCACTTAGATTGTAAGCTCTACGGGGCAGGGACCTCCTTCCTACTGTGTCTCATACCACATGGCACTTACTCCCTGTGTATTTATATATATTTATTGTATTTATTATAACACTTGTCCTCCCTGTGTGTAATTCTGTGTATTGTAAGCTTGTGTACAGTGCTGCGTACCCTTGTGGCACTTTATAAATAAAGTTATACATACATACAATTTAGTTTACCCAGATATGTTTTGAAGGGGAACCAAACACAAATTGAGCTTTCAACCCTCAACTTCTCCAGTCATGAGCAACTAATGGCACAATAGCTAGAATGGCAGATTATTTATAATTACCTGTAGGTCAGATCAGTTTTCTGCCATGCAGAACTTTTTGGGACGGTGCTGTACTGCCCAACATCATAGACTCCACACCTGGGTTTCTGCATGACTTCTATTGTCTTACTGTCCAGTATCCCCGTCACCTTTAAGCCAAAAAACTTCTGCATCTGCTGGAGCTTTTCAGTGAAAGGACGGTTGTTTTTCTTTCTCCCAACTGGTCCCCCCTCGGTGCCGAGACTGTAGAATTTCTTCAAGTAGTTCTGGGACAGAGAGATATAAATATTTGTATTATCGAGTTTTGGCTAAAAGCAGATACAACTGTTGTATGTTTATGTAGCTTTACTAGGCAAGTGATATATGTCTGGAAATGTAAATATTTGGATGCAAACAATGAAGAAACAGACAAAAATCTTTTTGTGCTTAACCTGAATGAATGATTTGTTACCTCAGCCATCTCCTCACTGGTTCCTGTGGGTGCATCTTGTTTATCTGTAGGGAAGGCGGCGGCGAGGGCTACACACAGTAGCAGCTTCAGCAGGAGGCTCTTCATCCTTCTAAGGCTTTCTAGGATTTGCCGGTGCTTCCCAGTCACTAGGGTTGCCCCTTTATATAGCCCATTCCTGTCTCAGCAACGTGAGTCATGTTTGTCTTTCTTCACCAATGTGGTAAATACAGAGGAAGTCTGCCAAAAAGGTGACACACACACAGCTCCGGTTACGCAATAGTTGTGTGATTTTTATCTGACAGTACTGTAATCAACAAACATTAAAAGAAATCCAATCCTATAGTCGTCTTGGCCACCTACAGATATCTGTGCTACAATCTGAGCCCTGAAATAAAAGGACAAATGGGTATTTTATTGCCATGTAAAGTGTACGTTTATATAGTTATTCATAAACTCCATGGAAACAGCTGCAATGGAAAAAAATATTTATAGTATGGTTATCATGGGGCTTTTAGCTGTGTCTGGGGAATTCGTATGAGCTTGGGATGTGTTTTCTTATTTTAAATTCATATTCTGTCCCAGCTTTATTAGAGTGTGCAAGTACTGAAGAGCTTATGGTGAGGTTCATGATGAGCTCCCTAAGGCTACTGGAAAATGGGGCACTTTAACTCATCGGCCATACTTTTCTCATTAATGGAGTTGGTGTATAGCAGTGATCCCCAATCAGTGGCTCAGGGGCAACATGTTACTCCCCAACCCCTTGGATGTTGCTCTCAGTGCCCCCAAACCAGGGAGTTATTTTTGAATTCCTGACTTGGGGGCAAGTTTTGGCTGAATAAAAACAAGATTTCCTACCAAATAAAGCCCCCTGTAAGCTGATAGGGTGCATAGAGGCCCCTAATAGCCAATCACAGCCCTTATTTGGCACCTAAATTGAATTTGCTGTGGGGCCCAGTAACATCTAGTTACACCACTGGTGCAATGTAACTCTTTAGAGAGGTGACAACTGAAACTCAAAGAGGCTGTGACTGCTGTGGGGCTATGATAGGATTACCAAAGTATCGTGCAGCTCATAGGGACAGGTGTTAATTGTGTGAGTTACATGAATGAAGGTGTGAATTGTTGTGAAACCACTAGGGGTAAAGTTGTTAGAACAGCATTGTTTCGGGATGGCTTCTCTGCCTTAACATGATTAGCCTCTTTTATGCCTTGTTCAAACTCTGAGGAGTTCAATAAACATATTAAGATATAGGTATGGGATCTCATATCCAGAATGTTAAGGACCTGGGGTTTTCCAGATAAGGGATCTTTCTGTATTTTGGATCTCCTTATAGCCATCTCCTATACACTCAATTTTGATCGAAAAAATCTAATTTTTAAAAATGATTTATTTTTTCTCTGTAATAATAAAACAGTACCTGTACTTGATCCCAACTAAGATATAATTACCCCTTATTGGGGGCAGAACAGCCCTATTGGGTTTATTTAATGGTTAAATGATTCCCTTTTCTCTGTAATAATAAAACAGTACCTGTACTTGATCCCAACTAAGATATAATTACCCCTTATTGGGGGCAGAACAGCCCTATTGGGTTTATTTAATGGTTAAATGATTCCCGTTTCTCTGTAATAATAAAACAGTACCTGTACTTGATCCCAACTAAGATATAATTACCCCTTATTGGGGGCAAAACAATCCTATTGGGTTATTTGATGTTAAATGTTTTTTTTAGTTGGCTTATACTATGGAGATCCAAATTACAGAAAGATCCCTTATCCAGGAAAACACCAGGTTCCAAGCATTCTGGATAACAGGTCCCACACTATAGAATTGCTTTGCCTCCAATAAGGATTCATTATTACTTAGTTGGGATCAAGTACAAGATACAGAAAAAAAGGGAATCATTTTAAAAATATAAATTATTTGATTAAAATGGAGTCTATGGGAGATGGGCTTCCTGTAATTTGGAGCTTTTTGGATAACAAGTTTCCGGATTAGGGATCCCATACCTGTACATGGCTGTTGACTGGGTGCTAGTATAAAGGGAAAGTACCTCTGAGATTACTTCTTATATGACCATGTGACACCATTAGGCACCAATTATAACCAATAACACAATTACGCAGTGTTATAAGGATATATTTTACAGGTTCATCGTCCTTCTTGGGTATCGTTACAAACTTCTCCATGCTGCAAAGTAATTCCCAGCACATTTATGGTATTGCAATGTGAGAACTACATTTTAAACACTTAGGGGCTGATTTTCTAATCCACGAATCCGAATCCCGAATGGGAAAAAATCGGATTGGAAACTAACATTTTGCGACTTTTTCGTATTTTTTGCGATTTTTTAGTCGCCGTTGCGACAATTTTTTCGTGAATTGTTGCGGCTTTTTCGTAGCCGTTACGACTTGCGCGAATTATCGCGACTTTTTCGTAGCTGTTACGACTTGCGCGAATTGTCGTGACTTTTTCGTATTGAGCGCTAGTAAACGGTGGGCAAACCTTTCCGATTTTTTCGCGACGGCTACGAAAAAGTTGCAACAATTTACGGAAAAGTTGCGACGGTGACGGGAAAATCGCAAAATACCGATCATTACGAAAAAAACGCATTCGGACACTTTCGATCCGTTCGTGGATTAGTAAATCGGCCCCTTATTGTACAGCACTGCGGAATACGTTGGTGCTTTATAAATAAATGTTAATAATAATAAATGCTGTACTTTTTCTGTAGTTTGAGCTCCAGTTATAATTTCGGCTGCTGTACAGATTACGTAAGGGTTTTAACGCCAAAGATTATGAAAAAGCACAAGTTGGCACAACAGAATGTTTTACTGGTCTCTTTTTGTATCTGAAGGCCCAGGCGAAATGAAAGGCAAAAGTGCAGCTCAGTTAGCGTGTTCATGAAAGTAAATAATAAACCTGCCCATACACACGTATGTGTGATTAGCTTACATAGGCATGACTCTTGGGAGAGCATGTGCTGACATGTAAGTCACGTCACTTACCAAGCAACTCCGCGCTGCTGTGTGCCCATGATTAATGTGGCCATGTACTAACTGTCAGATTTTTTTGTCACAGGGAAAAAAAAGTTGCAACTTTTCTGAGATTTACTATGGGTCCAAATGGCTAAAACTCTGAATCTGACAATTCTCCAGCTAAAACTTGCCGACATTATGTACAAGTCAATGGCAGATGTCCCTTCCCTGGAGGATATTCTTTTGCTTCGAAACTAGAGGTTTCTAATTTTTGAGGCTGCTTTTGTTGTGTGATAATTCAAAAAAGTTAAAAAAATTGGATTTTTCTGCAACTTTTGGATTGGACTTTTTTTTGCAACTGTTTTTGTTCAGACTTTTTAGTAAGTTAAGGCCATTCATGGAAATGAATGCAGTTTTATAGCAGCACATGGTACTCAGTCTGGGGACTCCATGGTGGCACGGTGGCATTTAAGCAATGGATCACAAGTCCATAAAGGTATAAATGTATTCTATAGTTACATTTAAATCACATGAAATAATACCTAATTCTGAATGTATAAAATGAACATACAAGGATATAACTAACACAGTTCCCATTCATTCACTGTATCCGTGCATTTGGGAGCTTAATGTGAGCTCATAGTTTGCATTCGCCAGTTTTGGAATTGTTACCGCTGGCCGGTTCTTCTGCAACACAGAAATATAGCAAAACAGCCGTCATCGCTTATTGTAAAACCTTCCGAGATGTTCTTTTATCTCCTTGTCAAGGAAGCATTGCAAAATCTTTGGGTTTTGCAAAAGAAGAGCTGTGGTATATTCTACTGGAATTATCCAGTTTATTGTTGTTCTATCATTTTATTGCAGTCATTTTATGACTTTTTGATTCAAATCCCAATTTAAGGTCCAATTTGGCCCTGGCGCTCCTTTATCTCAAAACATCAGGCATTCCCCCAAATCTCAAGGAATATCTAGGGCAGAAAATAAGTGCTCCCCCCCCAAGAAAAAGCCTCTTCCAGATATTTTAGTCAGGAATGACTTTTCCCTTCTGAGATAAATGTGAGGCAGTTTCTGAATGGCTACTCTTCCTTCAGATGAAATAGAAGCAACAATTAGTAGGAATTATGTTATGTTCAGCTTGTATACTGTAGGGTTGACCATTGGCTGCTAGTGATGAGCGAAATGGGTGATAATGGGTGGAAAAACTTCCACTGACAGCCATGTATTTGGAGTGAAAAAACTTCATTGACTTCAATTCATTTGGAGTGAGAAAAAAACTCCCATTGAGTTCAATGCATTCGCTCATTACTATTGGCTGCCAGTCTACTAATATCTGATGGGGCTCAGAGCTCAGTCAGGAAGGTTGGAGAATCAGGTTGGACACGGACTTCCTTGGACCATAGGTACGGCTTGTCCAGGCCCCCATTTCAACTCATGTAATGATTGGATTAGTCCAAATGGACCCTTAAAAAGGAGGCTAACAATCAAATTTATTTGGCCACCATTCTAAAGAAGCAGAGTTTCTTATATACAGGCAGCTTATCCTTAGCTGTACATGTGCCTTTGCTACTCCCATAAAAATTTGTTGTTTTTTTGTTTATTTTAATGGGGCTCGAGTAACACAGACTGAAGCCTGGGCAGCACATGTTCCTAAGCTACATGTTTCCATTAAATGAGGCATTCCTCTCTGGCTGCAGCGTTCCAATATGTTTGTGTTTTTGAAGGCTCAGATACGTCACACAGTTTATACTGTAAGTAATTATCTCACAAAACTGCTGAGGAAAGGGTCATTTTTTAGTGACTTCCCATGCATGTGTGTGCCAGATTCCAGCTGTAAGGAACTACAGCTCCCAGCATGCTCATTGCTAGGGTCCTAATTCACAATGGATGTCAGACTCCAAAAATGTGCAAATTGTAAGAAAAGACCCTTATTTACAATATATAGGAATAATATATAAAGCTAGGGGAAATAAAATGTATTGCACAGCACCTTAACTGGATACTCTACTTTGCAGAAAGTGCCCCAAATTTGCTGTCATAGATAAAACTAGCTCGGACTAATACAATGCTACAGTAAGTGTGCTATGAGCCTAAACATGGATTCCCAGTTATTGGCTTCTGCTCCAATGGTAGTAAATGATAGTAAATTAGCTCCTTGGGCTTGAATGTTTTTCTTGATCCTTAAATTAGAGGTGTATCTGATAAGCGAATCTATTCCTTTTCGCTTCGCTGAAAATTTGGCGTAATGCAGCTATTGCGCAACTTTTTTATGTGAGTGCGACTTTTTTGGCATGACCGTGACTTTTTTAGGACCCGACCGTGACTTTTTCCCCACTATGAGAATTTTTCTTCGCAGAACTTTCGCAAACAAATTAGAAATGCGGAATTTCGCAGCAAATCCATACCTGGCGAAAATTTATGCTCATCACCATGCTCTGAGCACCTGATTTCTATATTTCAACACTTTTCCAAGGGTCGGACTGAGCCGGCGTGGGAACCAGGAAAGAACATGGTGGACCCTGGCCTTCGTGGGCCCTGTTGACCCAAACCTGATCACTGCTGGTACTCTGTGGGGAGGAGGGGTGCAGAGCAGGGGGCTGGGGCCCCTGGGGGTGTATGGGGGCCCCTGGGGTTCCCTGACTTCTCCTCTGTATAGAACTCTTTTTCTTTATCCCATTCACTTTCTCTCCCCCTCTCGTTCCATCATTCTCTTTCTCAAGCTTTCCCTCTTTCTCATTCCTTTATTCTTTTATTGTTTCCCAGACTGTACCTATCCAAACCCTTTTCCCCAATCTGCCAACATGTTTCTGCCTTATTTTTCCTCTTTCTCTTATTCTTCTTTTATTTCTGTCTTATTTCTTATTTAGGAAATTCCCACTTATGTTCTATGTTTGTTCATGAATTAAACCGGGCGGATAGTTTGCCGTAGTTGCTTGTGCTTTGCCATCCAGTCACTGATAGTTCTGAAGTTGCAGTTATTTCCAGTCTTTCTCAAGATAAAGCCATATTGCCCGGGGCATAGAGTAAGACAGGATGAAAAGTATCTGTTTATGTCTGTGTCATTGGTGTGATTATCTCTTTCTGACACTTAAAATATTTTCTTCCCAGTTGGGATCATTACAAGTCATTATAGGCAGATGACTTAGAGGCACTGAGATGTGTAAGAGATAACTGGTCCGTACTGGTTCCTGCCACTAAAGGCTCTGTGTTTATTGCAGTGAATAAATCAAGGTGTGTTTATGGGTTAGGCCATATATAAAATGAATGCCCTGAATTCATCCTGTATGGCAGGGATCCCCAACCTCTTATACCCATGAGCCAAATTCAAATGGAAAAAGGGTTGGAGAGTAACACAAGCATAAAAAAGGTTCCTGGTGGTGCCAACAAGAGCCATAATTGCCTATTTAATAGGCCCCATGTGGTCTGGCAGCCTACAGAAGGCTCTGTTTGGCATTATATTGGGTTTTTATGAAATCAAAACTTGCCTCCAAGCCAAGAATTAAAAAATGAGCACCTGATTTGAGGCCACTGGGAGCAACATCCAAGGGGTTGGGGAGCAACATGTTGCTCACGAGCCACTGGTTGGGGATCACTGCTGTATGGAATATATATATCAGTAAATATTGCCCTGTTACATCCTTTCCCTTGAGCCGCCATTTAGTGATGGGCTGGGTGCTCCCTCAGAGATCAGCTGACAGGAAGTAATGCAGCTCTAACTGTAACAGGAAGTAGTGTGGGAGCAAAAGGCAGAACTCTGCCCATTCATTGGCTGATGTGGCCTAGCATGTATGTGTGCCCTTGGCTTGTTTGTGTGCACTGTGGATCAATTTACCCAGGGGGCTGCCCTTAGTACTTAAAATGGCAATTTTCTATTTAGGTTTTCTCAATGGCACATACTACTACTAAAAAATGGTTTATTTGTATGAAGCAGAATTTTACATATGAGCTTTTTTTATGCAATTTATTTTTATAGAGACCTACATTGTTTGGGGGTTTAGTTTTCCTTTATGAAAGCTATGCAAAAATGTTAGACTACCACTAGTTATAGCAAAAGGAAGACTCACTCTGCCTTGACTCCAAATCTTTGCATTATTGGACAGAATCATAAAGTCATGTCTTCATATAATAGATTTGTATAAAATGTAAAAGTGATAGCTGATAAATATATAAGGTGCATCTGTTTGTGTGAGGGATGGAAGGACTGTACCATTCTGCAATTAACTTAATGGCTATGGGTTATATGAAAAGTGTAGAGCATAGATAACCTTTGGGGTAGATGTTATTCCAGCTAAACAAGTGCTTTATCAGCTGAATATTGCCTACGATTTCCAATGTAATTGCTCTATCGAACCTGAATTACACCAGATATTTTTCATCTTCCAGTGCATTTCCACTTTGCCCATTCTATTCTATTCCCTATGCCCAAAGTGCTGCTCCATCATTCCAATAGTAATACAGATACATCTGTTCTACACCAGCATTTACTGGGCAAAATCAAATGATTTCTTGGGGCAACATAGAAACATTACTGCACCAACACCGATTCCACTTTCCATTCAGCCCCAGTGTCAGGGTGTCAAAGTCGAAAACCTTGATTCTTATTTTTATCAGTCAGCAATAATCTGTTTGGCCACAACTTCTGGAAACCTTTGCAGGCGTATCTTTCTACCTTTTGGCCCTTCATTGGGAAATGATTCACTATGGCAGGAAAGTCAGCTATTTGTGATTATTACTGAAGCCGCACCTTCCTATGACTGCACAACGTGTGTACAGGTAATTGTGTGCCTGAGGCTACCCCTACTGACAGCAAGGGTACAGGAAAGGCCAAGGCAAAGGAGAGAAAGTTTTTTTTATAGCTGCACCAATAATCCCTAAAAACAGAAGCTGTTTGCTCTTACACAAGGACATACCCTCTATTAATCTCTCTAGATAAAAGACTCATACAATTCTGTTTGCTCTCCCCTTCTCTTTCTGTAATTGCCCTATTGATCGATTTAGTATCTTTTGTGCCAGAGAAACCTCATTCATTACTGACGGTGATATATTTGTGCAAATAAAAGTGCTGTGCGTGCATTTGTTATATTTTCCCCATGCATTTTATAGACATATAATAATACACAGTTCAAAAGGTAATAGAGTTAAGCTTTGATTCCCTGATCTGAAAAATACTCTATTCTTTCAACATGAACTGTATAACTAGATTTTCTTCTATATATATATATATTTCTCAAATTGTTTCGTCCATAAATTTCACCAAATTTATAGAATAAAGCACTTTGAGAAACACAGATATTTGGAGTACAGACCACATTTATTGTATACAGGTATGGGATCCCTTATCCAGAAAGCCTTTATTTAGAAAGTTCTGAATTACGGAAAGGCCATTTCCCATAGACTCCATTATAAGCAAATAATTCTAATTTTTAAAAATGATTTCCTTTTTCTCTCTAATAATAAAACAGTACCTGTACTTGATCCCAACTAAGATATAATTACCCCTTATTGGGGGCAGAACAGCCCTATTGGGTTTATTTAATGGTTAAATGATTCCCTTTTCTCTGTAATAATAAAACAGTACCTGTACTTGATCCCAACTAAGATATAATTACCCCTTATTGGGGCAGAACAGTCCTATTGGGTTTATTTCATGTTTAAATGATTCCCTTTTCTCTGTAATAATAAAACAGTACCTGTACTTGATCCCAACTAAGATATAATTACCCCTTATTGGGGCAGAACAGTCCTATTGGGTTTATTTCATGGTTAAATAATTCCCTTTTCTCTGTAATAATAAAACAGTACCTGTACTTGATCCCAACTAAGATATAATTACCCCTTATTGGGGGCAAAACAGTCCTATTGGGTTTATTTCATGTTTAAATGATTCCCTTTTCTCTGTAATAATAAAACAGTACCTGTACTTGATCCCAACTAAGATATAATTACCCCTTATTGGGGGCAGAACAGTCCTATTGGGTTTATTTCATGGTTAAATAATTCCCTTTTCTCTGTAATAATAAAACAGTACCTGTACTTGATCCCAACTAAGATATAATTACCCCTTATTGGGGGCAGAACAGTCCTATTGGGTTTATTTCATGGTTAAATTATTCCCTCTTCTGTGTAATAATAAAACAGTACCTGTACTTGATCCCAACTAAGATATAATTACCCCTTATTGGGGGCAGAACAGTCCTATTGGGTTTATTTAATGGTTAAATGATTCCCTTTTCTCTGTAATAATAAAACAGTACCTGTACTTGATCCCAACTAAGATATAATTACCCCTTATTGGGGGCAGAACAGCCCTATTGGGTTTATTTAATGGTTAAATGATTCCCTTTTCTCTTTAATAATAAAACAGTACCTGTACTTGATCCCAACTAAGATATAATTAGAGCCTGGGCAGAAATAGGCCGATTATATGAAGATAGATAGGGACTCAAGTGTAACGACCTAGGAGTCACATTTATTAACACTGGGCAAATTTGCCCATGGGCAGTAACCCATAGCAACCTTTTAGTGATTGCCTTTTTTCAGCCAGCTGCATGTAGAAAAATTAATGCAACAATTCGATAGGTTACTTCCCATGGACAAACTAAACTTAGTTGAGGTGTTTTTCTCTGAGGGTGCTTTCTTTAATAAGGCTTGGACAATCTGCCCTAGGAGTCACATGGTTTCAGTGGGGCTCATTTATAAAAAAAAATGGGCAAATTTTCACCTGGCCAAAAACCCATAGCAACCAATCAGTGGTTAGATTTTTCCAGCCAGCTGCAGGTTGAACCAACTTCGGACTGGGCTGCTGGGTGGGCCCCAGCCCTAGTGGTTCAGATTCGGTCCCCCCCAGGGGGTTCTACCTCCTCCGGAAAGTTTCTTTTAGGAGTGCTCGGGGGAGGGGGTCAGAGGGTGTTGGGGGCCTCTGCGGGGGGGGGGGTCAGGGGTGAAGGCGATGGGGGCCATTGGAGGGTGCAGGGGTCCCTGAGGCATAAGCCCCTGAGGCATCATCTGATTGGCCATGAGCTACTGACAAGGGGCAAATATGCCCAGTGTTAAATGACTCCTAGTGCGCGGCAAACAGATAGTTTCCTGGATCAAAGCACTTCCATTTAACCATCACCTTCCATATTTATAACAATGGACTGCGATGTCTTAGAAGTGAAGAAAAACCTTTTTGACCTGAAGACTGCTACTTTAGATAGACTGTATGAGCAGAAGCAGCTACGGATAGAGCACTGGCTTCACATGTGAGGAAGAACCTTAGTGGCACCATCCAAAGCCATTAGAAATGCTGAAACCAACGAGTTCCCTGCAGCCACTGGCACGGGCTTCTTTGTAGACTTGTTTGGGTTGCTTTGTAGAGTTTTCCATCTCGCTGGTAGAACCAAGCCCAAACTGAGAGTAATGCTTCAAAGCTAAAATGTTTGGAGCGGAATAGGAAGGAAAAATGTACAGAATGTTCCCTTTGGGATCAATGTTCCCGGTAACCAATTTAATATAAAGAAAATCTTTGCAAAGTAAAAAAATAAATAAATAAAAAAACCTTGGGGGTTTCCCTGTTTGTGTTTCGGGATGCTTAGTAAGTCAGCGCTGCCAGGAATCGAGCCGGGATCTGTGAGGCATATGATGCCAAATGAACGTGAGGAGCAGCGGCTGATTAGTCAAAGCCACACACATCTGTGACACTGACGGGGAAATGGGAAATTACATCCACAATATCACACTATTTACACATTTACCACTGGAAAAAGCTGTCAGGCTCAGCTCTGCATCCACACTTAGGGCAACATTCATCAAGGTTTAAATACATACAGGTATAGGACCCATTATCCAGAATGCTCGGAACCAATGGTATTCTGGATAAGAGGTCTTTCCATAATTTGGATCACCATACTATAAGTCTACTAAAAAATCAATAAAACATTAATTTTGAAGCACGATTGCAAGGCAAGCAATGCTGAAACATCATAATTAGAATTATTTGCTTATAATGGGGTTTATGGGAAATGGCCTTCCTGTATTTTCTGAATAATAGATTTCTGGATAACAGATCCCATACCTGTACAGGTATGGGACCTGTTATCCAGAATGCTCAGGACCTGGGGTTTTTCGGATAAGGGGTCTTTCTGTAATTCGGATCTCCTACCTTAAGTCTACTAAAAAAATGATTTAAACAGTAATTAAACGCAATAGGCTTGTTTTGCCCCCAATAAAGGGTAATTATATCTTAGTTGGGATCAAGTACAGGTACTGTTTTATTTTTACAGAGAAAAGGGAATCATTTAACCATTAAATAAACCCAATAGGGCTGTTCTGCCCCCAATAAGGGGTAATTATATCTTAGTTGGGATCAAGTACAGGTACTGTTTTATTATTACAGAGAAAAGGGAATCATTTAACCATTAAATAAACCCAATAGGGCTGTTCTGCCCCCAATAAGGGGTAATTATAACTTAGTTGGGATCAAGTACAGGTACTGTTTTATTATTACAGAGAAAAGGGAATCATTTAACCATTAATTAAACCCAATAGGACTGTTCTGCCCCCAATAAGGGGTAATTATATCTTAGTTGGGATCAAGTACAGGTACTGTTTTATTATTACAGAGAAAAGGGAAACATTTAACCATTAAATAAACCCAATAGGACTGTTCTGCCCCCAATAAGGGGTAATTATATCTTAGTTGGGATCAAGTACAGGTACTATTTTATTATTACAGAGAAAAGGGAATCATTTAACCATTAAATAAACCCAATAGGACTGTTCTGTCCCAATAAGGGGTAATTATATCTTAGTTGGGATCAAGTACAGGTACTGTTTTATTATTACAGAGAAAAGGGAATCATTTAACCATTAAATAAACCCAATAGGCTGTTCTGCCCCCAATAAGGGGTAATTATATCTTAGTTGGGATCAAGTACAGGTACTGTTTTATTATTACAGAGAAAAGGGAATCATTTAACCATTAAATAAACCCAATAGGCTGTTCTGCCCCCAATAAGGGGTAATTATATCTTAGTTGGGATCAAGTGCAGGTACTGTTTTATTATTACAGAGAAAAAGGAAACCATTTTTAAAAATGTGAATTATTTCATTACAATGGAGTCTATGGGAGATGGCCTTTCCGTAATTCAGAACTTTCTAGATAATGGGTTTCCTGATAAGGGGTCCAATACCTGTATATAGAAATGATGCTGTATCTGACAGCCATCTAACCCACTAACCCTCAAAAAAGGAATAAATAATAACAGAAGTTCACACATGGGAATAACGACATTCATACGCTTGTTGAGAAACACGTTTAGTAAGAACTGGAGTATCTTGATCATGTTCACATGGAACTATAATTTTTGCAATGTTTATCATATCTTAAGTTCTTGCGAGAAAAAAAGATGTTTATTACAGTAAGATGTTTACTACATTATGCATGAACATTACTGAAGTTTGTTATCATTTACATTTCTCAAACCAGTCAGCAGTTACTGGTAGAGGTATTTGGCAAATATGATATGTTCCAATGCAGGGAGCGTGTAACAGGAAATCATTTGCAAGACCTAAAGGGAAAATATACCTCACTTTTTGTTTTAAATGAGCATAGACAGTTGGCTTGATGTATAAAAGGTAGGGATGCACCAAACCCACTTTTTTGGGTTCGGCCGAACCCACCCTGACCGGATGCACCCTGAATCCGGGATTCGGTGCATCCCTAATAAAAGGTGTATCTAAAATTCTGATATATATATATATATAATATTTCATTCAAGAATATAACTAGCAGTTAGGCAGGTTATATATAGGCATTGTGGTTGAACGTGATGGACATATGTCTTTTTTCAACCTAACTTACTATGTTACTATGTAACTATGTAACTGGTTCCACTGATTGATAGTAACCATGTTTGTTGTCTGAGACCATCCAACCTCATCGTGTCCCATTCTCAAGTGATGGATTCTAAGGACTTTAGGGCTCTGGCACATGGGGAGATTAGTCGCATACCAGCAACTCCATAAAAGACCCCTTGAGCTCATCCCATTCAATTCTTGTACAAGGGAAATGTATGCATTTTTTGGAGACCTTGGATAGTGCTTTTAACACTTTCAGTAAGTACCTAGAACAAGTCGGCTGGCTGATCCCTGTAATTATTGATGTGATTTAAAAGATTCTGAAGCCAAAAACAGATGACAGTTTGACTATTCCTGTTATTGCTCGAGTTCTGGCTGTTAGGGGTTCCATGTCTGGCCCAGTTTCACTGTACAGATGTAATGTTGCTTCATGATTTAATTGAAACCTTGGAATTATCTTCCCATCACTTAATACTTCAAGATTTGTTCTTGGCAAGAAACTTCTCAGTTTTCTTGGTGTGACAGTTCTTCTTTCATTCTCAGTGCTATCATCTATATCAGTGATCCCCAACCAGTAGCTCAGGGGCAACATGTTGCTCCCCAACCCCTTGGATGTTGCTTTCAGTGCCCCCAAACCAGGGAGTTATTTTTGAATTCCTGACTTGGGGGCAAGTTTTGGTTGAATAAAAACAAGATTTCCTACCAAATAAAGCCCCTGTAAGCTGATAGGGTGCATAGAGGCCCCTAATAGCCAATCACAGCCCTTATTTGGCACCTCCATGAACTTTTATGGTGCTTGTGTTGCTCCCCAAGTCTTTTTAAATTAGACTGTGGCTCATGAGTAAGAAAGATTGGGGATCCCTGCTCTATATGTTCATTAGGCCTGTTTTTCTCAATTAGTATTATCCTTCTCACCAATACCACTGATATTTCAGCATCAATTAGCTCCATTTTCCAGCTCCTCCCTTCTGCAGATTCTTGCAAATTTTGAATGTTAAGGTGCCTAATAGTAACTCGTTACACTTATTTTGTTGCAGGTATCGTGAGATTTGACACTGTCCAATTGGGCAACTAAAACACCATGTCCGAGCACTCTAATAGCCCAAAAGGGAGGAAGAAAGGATTCACCCCTGAGGAACTCGGATTCATAGTTGCTTACTAGCTAAGCACTCATATGATAATCCTCTGGTAACCAACAAAAATGCATATAAAAACATATATGTGGATGGGCTGATAGATATGGATGGATGTAGAGGGATGTGGATGGTGGGATGTGGATTGATAGATATATTGATGTGAATAGATGAATAGATAAGGATAGATGGAAATGGCGGTGTGTGGATGGATGGAAGTAGCTGGTATTGCTCAGATTATTTATGCCATTGTGTTGTTCCACAGATGAACGACCCTCACAGAGTGACAGTTCTCATGAACCTCCAAGAAAGACATTGTATAAGGAAAAGCATGGGTCATGTGACTGTGAAAGTAATTGCATTAAAGTTAAAGAAATTGTTCAGCAAATTGGTGCGAAACTGGATTCTCTAATTGTTAAAATGGATCCATTACTCAAATGCTCCTTTTTGGTTCAAGAACAACAATAGGCTTATTATTGGCCATATAAATTCATGGTTAACTGAAGTTATTACTTGATAATGACAAGTTTGTTTGGCCTTTGTTGGACTCTTAGAGAAACAATTTCTCTACTTTTTATACAAGTAGTTCCTTGAGTAGAACAATACTGACCTACTTAATAGTGGAAAGTAATTATCTTTGTAGTGATAAAAAAAAGCTGATTATACAGATTTTACTATAATCACTGCTTTGTTTTATTTTAAGATTATGTAACCCTTTCTTGGCACACTCTGCAGAGATTGGGTTACACTCACTTCTTTGGGCTTTATGTCATTGCTTAATTTAGAAGATGGCCTGAATTCTCACACGAAAGACACCTGTCCTCACTCAGGAGACACACCGGAGACTCACATGGAGATAACAACAATCACCAGCAACTTAGCAGACCTCTCTCCTTAGGGTCTGAAACTCAGTACAGGTGCTGGTTACTAACTCATCTCTCTCTATCTCTCTCTAGCTGGAACTACAAAAAGAGTTAATTTATAACCTGCTGAACCTGCCCCTGATTTTTGGCTCCAAAGTCAGCACTCCCTTTCTCCCAGAAATGCACTGGGGCATCCAGACAATTTTTGCTCCAGTCTGTAGCCAGGCTGGATGATGCCACAGACAGAAAAACAGGGGAAAGCATTCTCTGATTCGCTACATCAGTGATCCCCAACCAGTGGCTCAGGGGCAACATGTTGCTCCCCAACCCCTTGGATGTTGCTCTCAGTGGCCTCAAACCAGGGAGTTATTTTTGAATTCCTGACTTGGGGGCAAGTTTTGGTTGAATAAAGACAATGGGTACTACTAATCAGAGCCTTCTGTAGGCTGCCAGTCCACATAGGGGCTACAAAATAACCAATTACAGCCTTTTTTATCACCCCCAGGACAATGCTTGTGTTGCTCCCCAACTTTTTTTAAATGTTGTTCACGGGTTAAAAAGGTTGGGGACCCCTGCTCTACAATAACAGTGGTCTGTTGTTTTGGTTTTTTTAAAGTTCAGTTTTGAAAAAAAAATTGCAAATGGAAAGCTTTGTACAAATACAATAACAGCATCTTAAAAAGACAATAGTGTCTTGCAAAACATTATGCAACATGCTTGTGTTTTGCATCACACGGAAGTGTCACTTTTGTTTATTTTATATATATATATATCTTCTTGAAAAACACTGATTAGTATCAAATACGTTAATAAATATTGGTATGGGGGTAGCTGCTATTTTTATTTACAATACATTTGGATACTATATACTATATAAAGAAACTTCTATCTTTCTATTTATATATGGTTCAGTGCTGACATTTTTCTTCTACAAGAGCAGAAGATAGCTACAAATGGTGCATTGGGAGTCACTAGAGGAACCCTGCAGCTATTGCCATATCCAAGCAATAGTTCTTGTTATTCGCCAGCACTCGTATTTCTCATCTTTTATTTTAAGCGAATTTTAATGCACAACACATAGACATATATGCAACATTTGCTAAATATACATGCTGTATTACACAAGTTCTGTAATTTGTGAAGATCAAATTAGGTATTAAGATACTTTTATAAACTAGCAATTTCATTTTTTACTTGTTTTATAGCGTATTTTATTGCATATATTTAATACGCATCATAATAAGTTGCTCCCCTTAATGAAAAGGATCTTTAAATAAAATGTATTTAAAACGGAACTCTGGCTACCAAACCAAAATTTTGTTAAAGAGCCCCACACAACACAGAAACCCCTAATATACCTATCCCTGTAATCTGTTCCTTCAAACAGTAGGGAACTGTTCCAAACCATATTATTACATTAAACATCATGAAAAGGCTGCATATTGTTAAGTGATGTATATTGCAAAGTTGCTTGAAATTATGTTTATTTTTCATAGATATGGGGGGAGTTCCTCTGTAAAGTAGCGTCGGCCTTGGGCAGCCTATATAACATGTCCAATAGTATGTGGGTACCCTTCTACTTATTGGAATTGCCTATTTAAGCTACACCTATCATTGCCGATATAAGTTACATTTTGAAGCTACATTCTTGCAACTGGGAAGTCACTTTCTTGTTTAAAACTACAATGCTCCTGTGTATGTTGCGCAAAGTGATGTCCGTACAGAATTGGTTGCCTGCAAATGGAGTGGAGGAATTTAATAAACCTGCACAGAGCCCTCACCTCAACCCAACCGAACATCTGTAGGATGCATAGGTATACCAATGCCTGCCAGGCCTGGCTACCCAACGGCAATGACCAACATGTCATGTATGAACTGAGTTGCCACCTCTCAATTTTTCACCAGGAAAGCCTCGCCCCTTGAAGTCATCGCCCCGCCTCCTAAACATTGCTCCACCCCAAGCATTATCACCTTGCTCTCACCACCCAGACCAAAAAGGTGGCAACCCTATGAACATGATCTTTAATTGTCAAACAGAGATTTAGCTCTTTGCCTTCCCCAGGTCAATGTGATTTGCTGTGAGTCCAACTACCCAAGAGGCACATTGTCTGCTGCATTCCCAGAACCCTGTCCAGTGAGTACAATCAGTCTTATGTCTGGCCATAAAGCTGCAGAAGATGCTTCAGGATGTGCCCCCTCAGCACCTTCCTTAATAAGTTCTCACCCTAAGCCTGGCCTATGTGACCTTCCTGCACATCTAGGCTTGGTGATTGGCCCATGAAGTGCAGTATTTCTTTTAGTAGACATGGCCCCCAATAAAAATGCCTTTAGGTTTCATATGCCCTGCCAGACTTCCATGCTACTATAACCCACCTTCTTTTTTTAGTTTATTTGATCTCCCATGTCTATTCCATTTTTATTGTATTCTATTTGCTGATGATTTGTTGCTGACTGTGCAGTTTTACTTTAGACTAAACTTCCGTCATTATGTGGCACTCCATTAGGGAGAATATTATCAGCGTGACACTGTGATAATACAGTCTGCTCTGCTGGAGAGGAAAAGATAAGGAGGGTAAAATAAATCCCAGTCATAGACCAATAAAATTATATTTTCCAACCTTCTGAGCTATTGCACATAGCTGCTGGTTAGAGTCTATCATCGGGCATTACCTGTGAGTGTGGGAAATAGTGACCTATAGCCGGTGTAGCTACAAACTGTCATGTTTCTCTGTGTCAGATATCTGTGTAGCACTGGCACCATCATATATATTTAAGGTTTAATTGCCCTGTATTAAGGCAGTCCCCTAAGGTTTAAGACAGCTAAGTGGGTCCTTATTTACAGCTGAGAAGGGAAGCTATTCCCCTATCCTGGATTACAGTATTTTACTGGCAGTTCAGGAGATGTCACTATTCTATTCTATAAAAGGGGTCTGCTTGGGGGGGCCTGATACTGAGGATTTGGCACTTCCAAGTTGACTGAATACACTGTTCAATTATTGACCCCTGCTGGGTAAAAAGCATTGTTGGAATGCTAAGCATGGGAGTAAATGCTGAATACCTGTAGGCATTTATCTGTGTCTTCCAAGAGATTGTTCTATGTTCCTGTAAATAAAGAGTTATCATTTATTTAAAGAACCACTTGCGGCCAAATGATTTAATTAACCTAATGATTGTAGTTCAGCAACCCATTCTCAAAGATTAAGAGTTGCGTGTTTATTGATTTGCCTGATGAGCTTTGATTAAATGGTGCTATTCATATGTAACATGCTGATTAGCACAAGATACATTGTTTGTACAAACGGGATTCACTATCAGTCTGGCACTGCTACAAGTAACCAGTTATGTCAGGCTAAGGCTAATGCCCCACAGAGAGATTAGTTGCCCGCAGTAAATCTCTGCTAACGTCACTTTGTTTTTCCAAAGGGCGACTTCAGAAAATTCACTTTGTTGCCAGTGTAAAGGCATTTCAGAGAGATTAGGGCTCTGGCACACAGGGACATTAGTCGTCAGCGACAAAACTCCCTGTTCGCGGGCGACTAATTTCCCCGGATTGCCATCCCACCGGCGACAATGTAAGTCGCCGGTGGGATGGCACACACTGCGCAGGCGATGTCGGCAAAACGCCGAAGTTGCCTCGTGAGGCATTTTCGTCAATTTGCCGAAATCGCGCCGCCACGTGTGCCATCCCACCGGCGACTTACATTTTTGCCAGTGGGATGGCAACTGATGGCAACTCGGGGAGATTAGTCGCCCGCGAACAGGGAGATTTGTCGTGGGCGACTAATCTCCCCGTGTGCCAAAGCCCTTAGTCACCCGTGGTAGCAGGGATTTATCGCAGATGACAATCTCTCCGTGGGGCATTAGCCTTATCTATCTATCTATCTATCTATACTCCATCCTCTCTACCCAGGCATATATTATGTAGCCAGTAGTGTAACCATCGGGAGCTGGACCCCCTTGCAGAAAAGTTTTCTGTTTCCCCTAGTCCGTGCCCACACTCACAGCAGCAAGTGGGCATAGGCCACAGGCCAGTGGAGCTAAAGTTGTACAGCAAACCTTGCAACCACCTGACCCACCCCCCCAGGACCCCTGCAGCCCCAGGGTCTGCTTATGGTAGATATGCCACTGATGAGTCCCTTCTGAGATACTGGAATTGAGTGATAGACAGCAGCTTTTCACAGCCATTCTGTTCTGCTTCTAGATTATAGGCCCCCCCCTTACTTTATAATAAGGTTACAGATATATAAAAATGATAGTTCTAAGGATATAAAGGAAAGTCAGTAGGTGTTCTCTCCAAGTCTCCCTTTAACCAAACTTCACTCCAGGTTTCCAGGAATATTAATAGTCATTCTCCCTAAAATTTCTATTTGACTAGCGATGAGCAAATTTTTTCGCCAGGAATAGATTTGCAGCGAATTTCCGCATTTCACCATTGGCGAATTGTTTTGGGAAAATTCGTCGCGTGTCAAAAAAAGTTGCGGTCACATAAAAAAAGAGGGCACAGTCACATAAAAAAAGGCGTGGCTGCATAAAAAAAGGGTGCAGCTGCATTAAAAAAGGGCGCATCGCGTCAAAATGGGCACGGGCAAGAAAAAAAGACATGGCAACAAAAAACAAAATTGCGCAACAAACATGTTTCGCGAATTTTGCTGTCGTTTCCCAATTTTTTTGGACAGATTCGCTCATCACTATATTCGACTGATTTCAGATCGTAGCCCCCAAAAGCCTTTGCTCTGAACGTCTCATAGAGGGGTCGAGTTTACAGACCACTAGATCTGCTCTAGATTGCGCGTTCGTGCATGCGCACGGTGGAGGGGGGGGGGCGACCAACAGGGGCGGCCTCGGGGCGCCCAGAACAGAAATCCGGCCCTGAGTGGACCCCGCCAACCCAGGCCCAATCGCTGCCTGCCCTCCCCCATAGCTCCCCTGCTGCCCTCTTCCCCTGATCACAGCAAGAATAAGTATAGGGTGCCCATGTAGGGGGGAGGGGCTGTCGTCGGTGAGTGGGTGGGCCGCAGGGACCCCAGAGGGCTTGCACACCCAAGTCCTACCCTGTGCTTTTTCTGACACTGTGCTCTTCACTGAGTGGCAGATTTTCCATCTCCTTAGTACGTAAAGAAAAAAGTAAACTTTAATACAAAATTCATATAAAATTTCTCAGAGTGCTGTTAACCACTTTACTATTTAGATCATTTTTTATAGTTTTCAACATTTTATCATTTATAGACAGCAGCGCCACCTGCTGTCCATTTTGACCAATTAGCTAAAGTCGGCTGCCTGCTTCCCCTGGTTCCTCTATAGTTAGAGGAAAGCACAGAAAAGGAGCCCTAGATCGCTACAACCTGTGTATTTTTTTCAGCAAGTGTAGATAGAGCATGGACTATAATAATAATAATAATAATAATAGCTAGTGTATATCAGATTGCCCTCTGTTTTGTGCCAATGTGGATTTACAGGTAATGTGATGCTTAAAGTTCTTATTGATCTGCATCTTCTTCTGAGCACTTTTGCCATTTACATTTATATTTTATTATGGTTCCTTTTCATGATATCCGCAGTTAATTTAAAATGACACAATGAGCTCTGCATAAACAACCACTCTCTTATCCATTTGTTGTGCCCGTTTTGGCTTACAGATAAGCAGAAGTCCATTATGTAGGGGGATTATCTGTGCACTGGGAATCTCAGTTACCCAGAAATATGGAGTCATTTTGGATTCCATTTTTGCCCTATTTGGCTCAAAAAATTAAATACATATTTATCCTAATTAAAACAAGAGAATAACGTATTTATAGTGCAAGCACTTAGTGTATGTACTGTTCCTTTAAATCATGCCTGTCAGTCACGGCAGCACCCAAACACTGGCGCTGATAAACTGAGGTTAATGGAGGGCAGCGTCGTGTGTGTATATAGTGTTTGTTTAGTGGAACCCAGTTAGGCAGAATATTGCGCAAGGCCAATTTGCAGGACTATAAAGTAATTATTAGGTATTTGACTCAACATCTGAGGGTTGGGGTTGTTTTCTCTGGAAAAGAGGCGCTTGCGAGGGGACATGATTACTCTGTACAAGTACATTAGAGGGGATTATAGGCAGATGGGGGGTTCTTTTTTCCCATAAAAACAATCAGCGCACCAGAGGCCCCCCCCCCCTTTTGATTTCTAATGAAGCAGCGTAGGGGAGTTTTCAAAGTGAGGTTGGGGAATGCCCTTCCTAGTGATGTTGGAGCACTCGCACAGCATCTAATCTGGGAATCAGCACTTACATTATATTGTCACCCACTGTGACCTACAGCACTTATATTTGCCTATTTGTGTCTGTAAGTTACCCTCCCATATAGATTGTAAGCTCTACGGGGCAGGGACCTCAATCCTCTTGTGTCTTTGACTCTTAACTAATTGCAAATGTATCTTGTAGTTACTTGTATTTATTTATTTGTAATTTTTGTTAGACTTTGTATTTATCTATTATTATCTTAATAACCCCCTGTTTGTATTAATGTATTCTACTGTACAGCGCTGCGTACATAACTAGCGCTTTATAAATAAAGATATACATACATACATACATACATACATACATACATACAAACATGTTATGATGGCAGATTCTGTTAATGCCTATAAGAGGGGCCTGGATGAGTTCTTCAACAAACATAGTATCCAAGGCTATTGTGATACTAATATCTACAGTTAGTATTGATGTTGGTATATATGGTTTATGTATATGAGTGTATAGATAAGTCAGTATGGGTCTGTATGTGAGTGTATAGATAGGTCAGTATGGGTCTGTATGTGAGTGTATAGATAGGTCAGTATGGGTCTGTATGTGAGTGGATAGATAGGTCAGTATGGGTCTGTATGTGAGTGGATAGATAGGTCAGTATGGGTCTGTATGTGAGTGGATAGATAGGTCAGTATGGGTCTGTATGTGAGTGTATAGATAGGTCAGTGTGGGTCTGTATGTGAGTGGATAGATAGGTCAGTGTGGGTCTGTATGTGAGTGGATAGATAGGTCAGTGTGGGTCTGTATGTGAGTGGATAGATAGGTCAGTATGGGTCTGTATGTGAGTGGATAGATAGGTCAGTATGGGTCTGTATGTGAGTGGATAGATAGGTCAGTATGGGTCTGTATGTGAGTGGATAGATAGGTCAGTATGGGTCTGTATGTGAGTGGATAGATAGGTCAGTATGTGTCTGTATGTGAGTGGATAGATAGGTCAGTATGGGTCTGTATGTGAGTGGATAGATAGGTCAGTATGGGTCTGTATGTGAGTGGATAGATAGGTCAGTATGGGTCTGTATGTGAGTGGATAGATAGGTCAGTATGGGTCTGTATGTGAGTGGATAGATAGGTCAGTATGGGTCTGTATGTGAGTGGATAGATAGGTCAGTATGGGTCTGTATGTGAGTGGATAGATAGGTCAGTATGGGTCTGTATGTGAGTGGATAGATAGGTCAGTATGGGTCTGTATGTGAGTGGATAGATAGGTCAGTATGGGTCTGTATGTGAGTGGATAGATTAGGTCAGTATGGGTCTGTATGTGAGTGGATAGATAGGTCAGTATGGGTCTGTATGTGAGTGGATAGATAGGTCAGTATGGGTCTGTATGTGAGTGGATAGATAGGTCAGTGTGGGTCTGTATGTGAGTGGATAGATAGGTCAGTATGGGTCTGTATGTGAGTGGATAGATAGGTCAGTATGGGTCTGTATGTGAGTGGATAGGTCAGTGTGGGTCTGTATGTGAGTGGATAGATAGGTCAGTATGGGTCTGTATGTGAGTGGATAGATAGGTCAGTGTGGGTCTGTATGTGAGTGGATAGATAGGTCAGTGTGGGTCTGTATGTGAGTGGATAGATAGGTCAGTATGGGTCTGTATGTGAGTGGATAGATAGGTCAGTGTGGGTCTGTATGTGAGTGTATAGATAGGTCAGTATGGGTCTGTATGTGAGTGGATAGATAGGTCAGTGTGGGTCTGTATGTGAGTGGATAGATAGGTCAGTGTGGGTCTGTATGTGAGTGGATAGATAGGTCAGTGTGGGTCTGTATGTGAGTGGATAGATAGGTCAGTGTGGGTCTGTATGTGAGTGGATAGATAGGTCAGTATGGGTCTGTATGTGAGTGTATAGGTCAGTATGGGTCTGTATGTGAGTGGATAGATAGGTCAGTGTGGGTCTGTATGTGAGTGTATAGATAGGTCAGTATGGGTCTGTATGTGAGTGGATAGATAGGTCAGTGTGGGTCTGTATGTGAGTGGATAGATAGGTCAGTATGGGTCTGTATGTGAGTGGATAGATAGGTCAGTGTGGGTCTGTATGTGAGTGGATAGATAGGTCAGTGTGGGTCTGTATGTGAGTGGATAGATAGGTCAGTATGGGTCTGTATGTGAGTGGATAGATAGGTCAGTATGGGTCTGTATGTGAGTGGATAGATAGGTCAGTGTGGGTCTGTATGTGAGTGGATAGATAGGTCAGTATGGGTCTGTATGTGAGTGGATAGATAGGTCAGTATGTGTCTGTATGTGAGTGGATAGATAGGTCAGTATGGGTCTGTATGTGAGTGGATAGATAGGTCAGTATGGGTCTGTATGTGAGTGGATAGATAGGTCAGTGTGGGTCTGTATGTGAGTGGATAGATAGGTCAGTATGGGTCTGTATGTGAGTTGATAGATAGGTCAGTGTGGGTCTGTATGTGAGTGGATAGATAGGTCAGTATGGGTCTGTATGTGAGTGGATAGATAGGTCAGTATGGGTCTGTATGTGAGTGGATAGGTCAGTATGTGTCTGTATGTGAGTGGATAGATAGGTCAGTATGGGTCTGTATGTGAGTGGATAGATAGGTCAGTATGTGTCTGTATGTGAGTGGATAGATAGGTCAGTATGGGTCTGTATGTGAGTGGATAGATAGGTCAGTGTGGGTCTGTATGTGAGTGGATAGATAGGTCAGTATGGGTCTGTATGTGAGTTGATAGATAGGTCAGTATGGGTCTGTATGTGAGTGGATAGATAGGTCAGTATGGGTCTGTATGTGAGTGGATAGATAGGTCAGTATGGGTCTGTATGTGAGTGGATAGATAGGTCAGTATGGGTCTGTATGTGAGTGGATAGATAGGTCAGTATGTGTCTGTATGTGAGTGGATAGATAGGTCAGTATGGGTCTGTATGTGAGTGGATAGATAGGTCAGTATGGGTCTGTATGTGAGTGGATAGATAGGTCAGTATGGGTCTGTATGTGAGTGGATAGATAGGTCAGTGTGGGTCTGTATGTGAGTGGATAGGTCAGTGTGGGTCTGTATGTGAGTGGATAGATAGGTCAGTATGGGTCTGTATGTGAGTGGATAGATAGGTCAGTATGGGTCTGTATGTGAGTGGATAGATAGGTCAGTGTGGGTCTGTATGTGAGTGGATAGATAGGTCAGTATGGGTCTGTATGTGAGTTGATAGATAGGTCAGTGTGGGTCTGTATGTGAGTGGATAGATAGGTCAGTATGGGTCTGTATGTGAGTGGATAGATAGGTCAGTATGGGTCTGTATGTGAGTTGATAGATAGGTCAGTGTGGGTCTGTATGTGAGTGGATAGATAGGTCAGTATGGGTCTGTATGTGAGTGGATAGGTCAGTATGGGTCTGTATGTGAGTGTATAGATAGGTCAGTATGGGTCTGTATGTGAGTGGATAGATAGGTCAGTATGGGTCTGTATGTGAGTGGATAGATAGGTCAGTGTGGGTCTGTATGGGAGGGGATAGATAGGTCAGTATGGGTCTGTATGTGAGTGGATAGATAGGTCAGTGTGGGTCTGTATGTGAGTGGATAGATAGGTCAGTATGGGTCTGTATGTGAGTGGATAGATGGGTCAGTATAGGTTTGTGGGTGCTGGGTTTACTTGGAAGGGTTGAACTTGATGGACTCTTTTTTCAACCCTATGTAACTATGTAACTATATACAAAGTGCAGCTCAGGATTTAAAGTGCAAAAACAATGGGCCATGTTATGCACAGCACCCCCTACACGCGCCCTCCACTCACATCCCCCACTCCCTGCCCCCTTGCCCTGAGGTGGGTAGGAGAGCGGCTGGGGAGAGGGGTTTCTATAGAGGAAGCAGACGGGGCCATGGGATCTGCTTGCTCTCAAGTGACACCAGCAGGTACAAACCACCAGGGCAGAGAGTAGAAAAGGCAAGACAAACGCTGCTTTTATTAGCAAATATATATTCAAAAACTATTGCAAGTTTGTAATGAATGCATATTGCAAAGTTGCTTAGAATTTTGTTTTTTTTTATTAGGCAAAACAATTATATTATGGGTTGACTTGTCCTTTAAAGTATATGTCCCTTATCGGCATAAGAGATCCAACAAAGGGAACCTTAACTGGAAGCATATGTCCCTGCTTATCTACAAAATATAAGAAAGTGGTTCCCTCTAGTGGGCAAATGATCATATTACATGGTAGAAAATTCTGCTCAGTGTGAATTCTGACACACCTACCACCTACCAGCCATTCAAAGCATGTGTAATTCCTCTGGTTAAAATAACCACCATTAAATTGAAAAAAAAAAACAAAACATTTTTTGTTTATTCAATATTCCTTTTAATAAATATACCATAGAAAAAAGGCATTAGTTATAGATATTTCAGCAGAAAAAGAACCCAGCCCCCAGGACACACACATATAGACACAATACAAATGGATGCAGCCATTACAGACTCTGCATGTGATCTGCTTCTCAAAGTAATTCCTCAATGTTTGGCTGAATAACATGTTATTGAAAGTGTTTTTCTTTTGATTTAATGGCTTTTAAGTCTTCCTATTATTGTCAGAAATGCACTGCTCTCTCACATATAATAAATAGTTACAAAAATATAGTCCTATGTATTAACCCAAAAGAAAAGAACTATGAAAAGTTGGCCAAGAACACACACACAGTACCTCTACATGTATATCATCTGCGGAATGAAGAAAAGGAAGACTTGTTAGTATTACTGTTCCAAGTATTTGAAGGTCCAATCAGAAGCCCATCAACACTGCAGATGGCATTATGCTATGCTCCCGGGCTGATATTATATATATATATAAGTACCTTAGCCCCACATGTTTATATGTAGGAACATCTCTCCACAGGTTCTACTTGCTGAGAGTTTTGGACTGTGACAACTGGTTCAGATTGACTTAGATGGTACTATTCATTGTGGGCTGAGGTGTAATGGGATGCCCCATCTGGTGCAGCTCCGGTGGTCGTCCTTGGGCTGCATCCCATCAAACTATAGTCAGCAAAGGAATAAATACTAACTATGCATGGCACGGGTCAGCACCACATGAATGGCACAATAATGGGCCCCATTATCAAAGTTTGAATGGGGTACAAGTTTCTAAAAACATGATGAACCCTTTTATGAGTAAGGTCAAATGGGTAAATGTGTTTCATTGTTCTAGTTACCCCGACTAGGGCAAATAACTCTGTATAAAGGTCCCCATACACGGGCCGATTGTAGCTGCCGATATCGGTCCCTTGGACAGATTCGGCAGCTTATCGGCCTGTGTAGGGGCAGAAACGAGGGGCCTGGCCGACTGATATCTGGCTTGAAATTGGCCAGATATCGATCGGGCAGAGTTAAAAAATTCAGTCGGATCGGGGGCCACATCGGCTCGTTGATGCGGTCCCCGAACCAACTGCCCCATTGCCGCCGTTCGAATTCGCCTACATGTTACCCGATATCGCCCACCCGTAGGTGGGGATATCGGGTAAAGATCCGTTTGCTTGGTGCTGCCCGTGTATGGGCAGCTTAAGACCAATCACCTAGTTACACCAGTCAGAGAGCAACCAATTGCATTCACCCTTCTATTATGATAATTATGATGTTCATGACAGTCTTGCTACTCTACCCCATCTACATGCAGGAGCTGAGCTTCCCATATGTAATACAAGTGAACTTCCATTCTCTGCAAATTACTGATACCCAGTTATTATTGCATTGTAGGTATAAATACCTGCAGGTACTTGTAGTGTTATATATAAATATTAACATTTGTATGGAATCTGGAAACGTATGAAAGAAAGTGTTACTGTTCTCTGTAGCTAACCTGCGCTATATTTACCCTTAATAACCAACCCATAGCTTTGCTGAAGACCAAGGCGGTAGTCAACTGCATAAAAAGGAGGCCGCTCAGCAGCCTGATATCTGTAGATATATATGTATAAATTATTCATTTCAAGATCAGCACATCAGGACAAAATTGGTTTTCAGGATGCGTGTTACTCTCTGGCTCCAGGTGCTGTATTCAAATTGCAGTGCTCCGCTGAAGAAATAGATGTAGCCTAGAACCAAGGAACAAAAGAAGTTGTTTTCAGCTTATTTCAGTCGTTGGGGGCTAATTTGCTAAGATAGTTACTATTTTATCCAATTCAATCTTTTCTTTCATTTTTTTAGTAGACAAAAATAAAACTGAATGCTGATTGGTTACTATTAGTGCAATTTAACCACTTTCTATTCTAACTTGAGACTAAAAATGTGGTTCCTGGGGTGACAGGCACCTGGTAAATGAGGCCACAGATACCTGTAACTCGAAATTCATAAATAATATTCATTATTATTACATTTTTATGAATTAGTCTTTTATTCAGACCAAATGGGAACCTAGCAACCAGCTAGTTGGGAATCTGCAGAACATTATTCATTAAAACAAATTATTGGACGTTAATTTGTTTTTGAATGGCACCGTCTAAAGTAGTGGTTCCCCAACTGTGGGTGGGTGAGGTTTGGTTGGGGGTGGAGAAAGGGTTCAGCCTCAACGGCAGTTTGGGACAAAGTTCGGAATTTGCACTCTGTGAAACTCCTGGAAGTTTATCTTGGAAGTTAGTTAGTGGAGGAAACATTACTTTCAATTATGGCTCAATGGGCTATAAAGTAATGTTTTCATACACCTGAAAAATAATTAAGGAAGGCCCTGGCCAAACTGTTGTCTTCAACCAAATAGGTAAAAACACAGTGGTCTATAACATACTAACCATTAATAATATAGGGTACTTCCTTTCCCTCAGGCCTGAGTGCCTTTGCACTTAACCCATGGCTCTCTTTCTATATCAAGATGCCAATGATGACCTTCCCTCTATCACTCTAAGCAGGAGGGACCGTCCAGTGGTCTAGACACAAGATTAAACAGCACTCTAGCCTTTCAGAACTGTGTGCCTCTCTCCAGCCCAACATCATGGCAGAAAGCTCCAGCTCTGCAATAATAAGGGAGTTGGAGGCCCTCACTCACAGGTAGCACTGGGCACACTGTTTTGAGTCTGTCTAACTCTAAACTGATGAAGTCATTTGTAGATGACATGTACTTGCCCTAAGAAAAGCAAAATGTCTCTCATGTTTACTCTGGTAAGTAGTAGATATACTGTATATATGGCCCAGCTGACATAAACTTGCACTGTGCCCTGGCACAAAATGAGCTCTAATATATATTTTGCCTATAACAGCTAAAAGTATTATTGTGGCACAATTTACCATTTCTCTGATATGCAGCGTCTACTTTCTCGCCGATTCCTGGGAAGTCCTCTGAGATGAGTCTTGGGAAGCCCTTATCCATGGTCCTGGTCTCCTCATTAAAACTACAGCAAGGAAAAACAGAAATACATGTATGATGTTTCTATTCCCCCCTCCAAAAAAAATAATGATAATGAAATAATGATTGTGAAGGTTTCCAACTTAAGTTCATGTTTGTTACTCTTGTGACTGAACTTCTGGGGGCCTTTCATCCATAATAAAAACCTTCACTTTGTACATGTAAAGGTGCCCATACACGGGCCGATTCTAGCTGATGATATGGGTCCCTTAGACCAATTCGGCAACTAATTGGCCCGTGTATGGGCACTACCAACGGGCCTGCCCGACCGATATCTGGCCTGAAATCGGCCAGATCTTGATCGGGTAGGTTTAAAAATCTAGTCGGATCGGGGACTGCATTGGCTAATTATACCCGTCGAATTAGCCTGGATTCTCCCGATATCGCCCACCCGTAGGTGGGGGATATCGGGAGGAGATCCGCTCGCTTGGTATCATCGCCAAGCGAGCGGATCTTGAGGTGTATGGGGACCTTAAGACCTATTTAGGTTCCTTTGCCTTAGTTGTTACTCTTTTTTATTTTCTATTTCCAACACACGAGAAGTTTCTACACCTACGAGGAGAGTGGTAGGAGGAAATGGCCTTCCTAACATTATATGAACGTGGCACCATTATCTGTTGATAATTGTCAATGTGTAGGCAATGCTTGTGGCTCTTCTGACTGAACTTCTGGGGGGTGGTCTATATCAATAATAACAACCTTCACTTTGCACCTATAAGACCAATTCATGTTACTAAGCCTTTTGTTACTCCTAAACTTTGTCTTCTTTCTTTTCCATCTTTCAACACTTGAGAAGTTTCCATACTTAGAAAAAAGTGGTAGGAGGAACTTTTTTCTCCTCAGAAATCTACTTTAACCCCCATATGTAATCAAAGGCACTAAGTTTGCCCAGGAGCAGTAACCCATAGCAACCAATAAGATGTATGCTTTTAAACAGGTGACCAGTAAATACTTAGAGTCTTATATTACATAACCTGCTTAATGTTCTGTGTGACCAATGGAAATAGCTCACAATATACAGTTTCATCTACAGTTGGAATGGTGAGAAAATAGTAGCAAGCAACAAAATCCACACAAAAGCATAGTTACAAATAATTAGTAGGGAATATTGTGAAATTTTACCTCCAGTAACTGTCGCCAGCGAAGAAGAGAGTTTTCCCAATGGCTTTATTATACACAGCTGCATCGATAGCCTTTAGTGTCTTTGGAAAGCCAAGCTCATGGAGTTTTTTGGGATAATCTTCCACTATATCATATCCATTGAGAGCCCAAAACTTTTTACCTAAGAAGAAGGTATTTTGTAAAAATGAACGCTCCTTTTCTTTTCATTTTTGGATTTATAATTTATGATGTAGATATTGGAATGTTTTCTTTCCCCGCTTATCAAACCAACCTGTAATTATTTAGAGCTTCATGTTGATAGGGCTGGACCAGCCAATAGCCAGTTAAGACACTAGACTAGTGTCGGTCAGATTGTTACATTATTCACAGGGCTAGACCAGCCTGTAGCCAACAGGACCAACCATTAGTCACTTAGATCACTAGAATAAATAATATTATAGGCTGGACCACAGTGTAGCCAGTTATGAGTTTACTACATGGTCATAGGCTCAGTAAATATAGGAGCTTGTGGTTGGACGTTCATAATTTAAGCTCCTAGGAAGGTTTAGATCTATCCCACATTACCAGGGGTCTAACTTTAGCCATGCCTGTCCATTAAGAATTAATGATCATTGCACAAGATAGTAAATGAACTACAGACCTCTAAATATGTAGATCACATCCTTGGCTGCGTGTTCATAGGCAGCATCAATCTTATTGGGAAGTTCAGGCCAAAAGGACTTGATCAGTACAAGTTCTGCATCTGTCATCTGGGGGTGAACCCGCCAGAAGAACCTACAAGTACAAAGAGTTGGACAAAGATCCATCAGTATTTTGCACAATCAAGCAGATACGTAGAAAGGAAATAACTCAACAGTCATATTCTCCTGTTTAATGAATCAAAGAAAATACTTTCTCTGCAATACTGTGCAGATAGATAATGGAAAATAAAACTGCCTTCATCTATATACAACAGATCTAATTTAAAGGTGTACTGACATTAAATAGGATATAAAAGCATATTTATTAGTAATACCCACTTTAGCCCCAGGTAAAGCAGAAATACTGTCGGAACCCATACCTGTCTTTAAAGATCATCTTTTCCCCTCTTAGTTCCGTGATGGCATCAATGCTTAGCTCGGGATCACATTTCTCTGGAGTTTTAGGGTGTTTTGGATGTGGATCTCTATTACCAGGACCTGAAGCACAAATATCGGGCATTAATATTACAGTTGATACAGATGCATTCTCTTTTCAGTCTTCAGACCTACCCTACCCTCACTAGAAAGTCTACTGTAATTTGCAGAGGAACCTGTCACTTCCAAAATAGCAAAGATATCTCTACCAAGAGGGGAATTGTATAGTGCAGAAAGACACAAAGTAACTCTTGTATTTATTTGTAGAAGCCTTGGCAATTCTGTACTTACCATACAGAGCCTGAATCCCTTGCACGTCATCGTCGGGAAGTAAGAATTGACTTGTTTCTGTGTAGGTGTAAACTGGGAACATCAGAGAACCAGGATCCCTAGAATGATCCAACCCCAACGCATGGCCAAACTCATGAGCAGCAACAACAAAGAGATTGTATCCTGCAAGATAATAGAGTTTGTTTCAGATGGTCAATGATTGGTAACAGCATCAGATGCAGTGTAACGAAACCATGGGTGGGTAACCCAACATCTCATGTACTACCTATTACTGAGCAGCAGAAACTACATTTCTTATGGGAGGGTGAGTTCTAAAAACAAAAGATTTAAGGCCATCTGTATTTCCAACCAAGCCCTATAAGGTTGAGTTAATCTTATGCTCACTATAATTTACTTTTTGGGTTCCTCCCATTTAGCCTACCTCAACTTATTTTCCCTGGACCTATCAGGACATGGGCATCACATTACAGGGGGAAAGGATAAGGAATGCTAATACTACGAAAAAGGTGACCTGGTGGTGGTGGGGAGAATTTAAAGAGGTATCACAGCCATATTCCTTTTATACATATTAAATAAAGCCAATATTGTTTAGGGCTTCAGTTGGCATTTATTCAACATCTTTAATTGACTTAACCTGTTGATTGCAAGTTACCTTTATTGTCCGTTGAGAACATCTCATCATCGTCAAAGTGAGTGTCCCCCCCAATCTTTTCCCCAGGTGGAAAGGCATGAGCTAGCAAGCCGTCTGGACCATCAAATGGATAGTAGTCTCCATGTTCTAAGGCACACACAAATGGTAAGGGTTAGTGAACAAGCTTTCTGTGATGCTCCACCTGGAGCTCCATTTGTAATAAAAAAGAAAACAGCAAGGGTTACTGGAGAACTGTTTGGGTTCCATGAGTCTACCAACTCACAGAACCCAAGGAGAAGATTGGTTTCAAAGATCTAGCAAGTAGATTGGCTGTTACAGTTTGCAAGACCTAGTGCTAGCTTAGTGACTTATATTCATTAACCCAATATATTAATTGTTAGATGAAACATAACATTCAATAAACTATCCATGATAAAGCAAGACAGATGTGATGTTAATATGGCACTGCCATTTTCGTACCTTTTTTGCCAAAAGAGACCATGATGTCAGCGGTGCCAGTGCGGAGCCTAGTGAAGTTCAGCGGCGTGACATCACTCCATACCTTCAGTGCTTTTTTGATGGCTCTATCAACTTCACTGGTGGATAAATCTGGGGTGTAGTTCACAATCCTGCACCAAAAAGAAAACCTGAAGTTAAGCCCCTGGCACTGTAATAAAAATGTGGGCAATGTAAATGAAATACAAGACAAGACAAAAGGAGGTGTTAGCAGCAGAAAGAGAAAGGTCATATTGCAGATTATTGATGAGACCTCACCCTGAATATTGCCTTCAGCTTTAGAGGCCTGGCTACAGGCAGATATTAGTAGGGCAAATAAAATCATCCATGGTCTACACAACAAAGCATATCTGGAAATACTTTGAGGTCTTATATATACAGCTTATGGGAGAGAAGGGATATCTTGGAACCATTCAAACATATCAAGGAAACTGGAACAGGCTGAAGGGAGACATACTGAACATAAGGAAATGGGTCTATAATGAAAGGGCAATAAATACATGCAGTAGCCTTCCTTCAGATTGGTCGGAGATTGCCTCAAACAGGAATGTGAAAGATTTAAAGCAAATATTAGGATCTTGCCATCTAATGTGCAGATATGACAGAACATATGTACAGTAAATAGCAAAAAGCAAATATTTATAGTATGGAGAGGACAAAAAACACTTGAGTTATTAAAATGTATTTGTAATGACAGAGTCTTAAATTGATGGTCAACAGGGATGGGCAACCTGTGGCCCTCCTAGCATCTCCCGTGATGATAAGAATTTTGATTCAGCCATCGTGCATTAATATTGTCCCTTACTTGTTCATCTACAACTGGGTTTGCTGCCCCTATTGTTAAACCCTTAGCAGAACTCATTGAGGCTTTTTTTTACTAACATATAGTACTGTAGCTATTTATTGCACCAGTATAGATACCCACAGCCCATTGGTTGCTATGGGTAACTGTGCTCCTCTCTCCCTGCTCCTATTAATGGACCAGTTGGTTGCATACCATTTTTTCCATACTTTCTTACTGTATACAATCAAGTAGCATTGATGACTACTATCAAGTTGATCACCATTGCAGAATTTTACCAATGTCTCAACCCAGCCCCCCCCCCCCCCAGGACAGGGGCCACAATATGAAGTAGTGGCAATAGCCTTTCCTCTATCTGCACGTTGCCAGCCTGTATACTTCATCTCTATCAAGCTGAGCAGCTGAAGAAAACTAGAGAAGTATTCTGTATTAGACGGTAGGGTGACAACTGACTATGGTGATAGTTATCTACTCTTAATTTACTCTCATATTACATTTGCTATTGTACTTGCTTACCTGTATGTCAGGTTATTTCTTGGCCATTTCAGTTTTCTTGGGAAGAAATTGTATTGCCCAATATCAGGGACACCACATCTTGGCTGTTTCATGATGTCCAGAGTATCTTCGTTGAGTTTGCCAGTCACCTCCAAACCAAAGAAGGACTGCATCTCCTTCAGCTTGGTCTCTATGCTCTTCACATTCCTCATCCTCAGCATGCCAGCAAGGTTAGACGAGGAACTGTAAAGCCGGTTTAGGTAATGCTAGAAGAATATAAAAACATTTGTAAAGTCTCTTAAGCATAAAAATATCTAACAACTTTAAATATAAACCCAAAGTGAGTCTAAGAAAGTGGAGATACCTCAGCCAACTGTAGGTCTCCTGGTGTCATCTCAGAGTCTTCATCCTGTGGAACAGGGGCTGAGAGGCAATAAGCAAAGCTTAGAGATAGGACAAGTACTGACAAGAGTGAAGGTGCCATGCTTGGCTTTAGTACTCTCCAAGACTAATAAGTGTTCATGGTATGGCTGAGCTCTCTTTATAGCCCTGAGAGCCATGAGTCACCTCCTGGAGTCATGAAAAAAAAAAATAGTCCGAGTCAGTAGATGGTAAATATGATTCCTGCTTATTCCTCTTACAGGACATTATGGTTTGTGGCAGAGAAGAGAGTTCAGAAATGTGTGCCTTTTGTAAGGAAATCTTTAAGTAAACACACAATCAGCACATCTGCGGATGGGAAACAGAATTGCATCCAGCCGATTGCATTACTCTGCAAAACGCAACTTCAGTTTAAAAAAGAACAAATCTGAACAAGAGAAGGTTTTTATCTATAGCTACAAATCATTTGATTAGTTTAATAGTGGAATTGATGGGAGGACAATGGCAAATGTGTATATGAATGTAGGGAAATGAGAATCTTCATAGACAAACCTTGTACAGGTATAGGACCTGTTATCCAGAATGCTCGGGACCAAGGGTATTCTGGATAAGGGGTCTTTCTGTAATTTGGATCTCCATCCTTTAAGTCTGCTAAAAAATCAATAAAACATTAATTAACCCCAATAGGAGTGTTTTGCACCCAATAAGGATTATTTATATCTTAGTTGGGATCAATTACAAGGTACTGTTTTATTATTACAGAGAAAAGGGAATCATTTAACCATTAAATAACCCCAATAGGGCTGTTCTGCCCCCAATAAGGGGTAATTATATCTTAGTTGGGATCAAGTACAGGTACTGTTTTATTATTACAGAGAAAAGGGAATCATTTAACCATTAAATAAACCCAATAGGGCTGTTCTGTCCCCAATAAGGGGTAATTATATCTTAGTTGGGATCAAGTACAGGAACTGTTTTATTATTACAGAGAAAAGGGAATCATTTAACCATGAAATAAACCCAATAGGGCTGTTCTGCCCCAATAAGGGGTAATTATATCTTAGTTGGGATCAAGTACAGGTACTGTTTTATTATTACAGAGAAAAGGGAATCATTTAACCATTTAATAAACCCAATAGGGCTGTTCTGCCCCCAATAAGGGGTAATTATATCTTAGTTGGGATCAAGTACAGGTACTGTTTTATTATTACAGAGAAAAGGGAATCATTTAACCATTAAATAAACCCAATAGGATTGTTCTGCCCCCAATAAGGGGTAATTATATCTTAGTTGGGATCAAGTACAGGTACTGTTTTATTATTACAGAAAAAAAGGAAATCAGTTTTAAAATTCTGAATTATTTTATTAAAATGGAGTCTATGGGAGACAGGCTTTCTGTTATTTGGAGCTTTCTGGATAATGGGTTTCCGGATAAGGGGTCCGATACCTGTATACACAGTCAATACACATTACTTATAATATATTAGTGGTGCATAAAGTAAATATACAGTATGTATAACAAATTATTACGTGCTAGGTGCTAAATGACATAGGATTTGTGATTTAACAAAGTGGGCACTAATTTGAACTGTATTGGTAAATGATATGTAAGTTAAACCATATGCTATTTTGTGTCTGTATTAGATTGCAAAGCCCTGGGGAAAACACTGTATTGTGGGGGAAAATCAGGGGAATTTGCCTGAACACATTGCACTTGTGTAGCATTCTGGCTATCTAAGACCATTCCTGGGGGCACTGATATTGATAACCAGCGAAACTGTTTAGTTGTAAATGATAAATACTGGCCCTTTAACTAAAGTACTTCTTTGTAGAAAGTCCTAGAAGGTGTTATGGTATACACGTTGAGATTTACCCGATATCCCCACCTACGGGTGGTCGATATCGGGGAGCATGTAGGTAAAAAAAAAAAAAATACGATTGAATTATATTGGCTGCAATGGGGCAGTTGGGTCGGGGGCCGCATCAACGAGCCGATACGGCCCCCGATCCGACTGAATTTTATAACCTGGCCAATCGATATCTGGACAATTTCAGGCCAGGTATCAGTAGGGCATGCCCCTCATTTCTGCCCCTACACGGGCCGATTGGCTGCCGAATCAGTCCAAGGGACGGTACTTTGAAGACACTTAGACCTGGTTAAACAGGACAAAAGCACTAAGGGGCTCAAAAGTGCAAGTGTTTGTATATACACCGGCCCTGCAAATACCGGATGAGGGTGCTCTATGTTTGGGGTGCACTGAATCATAAGCATGGTATCCTTTGCAAAATCGTGCCAGCTATGCCTTTCCCTTTACATACACTTTTATATTGCCTAACTCCGTTCAGTAATCATTGTGTAACTATTGGAGTGAAGGGAGTTAGAAGTCATTAATCACATTTCCCTTGGCAATAGTGCAGAATTAATGATACACAAGTGATGGGTGCTAAAGGTGCCGGGCAGCGTGACCCTCACGGATATTTGGCATAAGGATTTGCGTGTTATTGCCATAGAGGATATGAGACCACAGAAATGCTGGAATCTTACTTTTCATGTGTCAGTGAAGCTCTAAGAAGCTGAACCTGATGCCAATAGCACAGCAAGGACACTTATTTCATTTCTATGCAGAGAGCAAACAGCCATGGGACACAGAGTTCTGCTTGTTTTCCCTCCTGTAAACAAGCCCTCCGATAATGGGAAAGTGAAAATTCTTCTCTCGCCAGCAGGAGACGCATCTGCTTCCTAAGTGTCACCCAAATAAAGCGGCCGAGTGTTGTAACAGAGAGTGACAGAGAGAGACAGAGACAGTTAGACGGAGAGTCAAAGAGAGAGAATCAAAGGGAGAGCTCCAAAAGGCACAGGATTGTTCTGTATGTAACGCAGAAGTGCAAAAATGATTGTAAGCTCCCTGTACATTGCACACATGGGATAGGTGGGCAGGGAGTGCAGGGAAGTAAGAATAGATGTAGGATATTATATGAGATAAAGAAGACTCTATGGGGGAATTTACTAACATTTGTACAGGTATCGGGCCCCTTATCTGGAAACCCATTATTCAGAAAGTTCCAAATTACAGAAAAGCCATCTCCCATAGACTCCATTTTAATCAAATAATTCACATCTTTAAAAATGATTCCCTTTTCTCTGTAATAATAAAACAGTTCCTGTACTTGATCCCAACTAAGATATAATTACCCCTTATTGGGGGCAGAACAGCCCTATTGGGTTTATTTAATGGTTAAATGATTCCCTTTTCTCTGTAATAATAAAACAGTTCCTGTACTTGATCCCAACTAAGATATAATTACCCCTTATTGGGGGCAGAACAGCCCTATTGGGTTTATTTCATGGTTAAATGATTCCCTTTTCTCTGTAATAATAAAACAGTTCCTGTACTTGATCCCAACTAAGATATAATTACCCCTTATTGGGGGCAGAACAGCCCTATTGGGTTTATTTAATGGTTAAATGATTCCCTTTTCTCTGTAATAATAAAACAGTTCCTGTACTTGATCCCAACTAAGATATAATTACCCCTTATTGGGGGCAGAACAGCCCTATTGGGTTTATTTAATGGTTAAATGATTCCCTTTTCTCTGTAATAATAAAACAGTACCTGTACTTGATCCCAACTAAGATATAATTACCCCTTATTGGGGGCAGAACAGCCCTATTGGGTTTATTTAATGGTTAAATGATTCCCTTTTCTCTGTAATAATAAAACAGTACCTGTACTTGATCCCAACTAAGATATAATGAATACTTATTGGAGCCAAAACAATCCTATAAGGTTTAATAACTGTTTAAATAATTTTATGACAGATTTACGGTAGGCAATCCGAATTATGGAAAGACCCCTTATCCGGAAAACCCCAGGTTCCGAGCATTCTGTATAATGGGTCCCATACCTGTATTTTATTTTTTTCACTATTTGCATTTTTTTCACTGAAAAAAACACAATTTTCTTACCATTTATTATGCATCAAAACTGCGACAAATCTGAAAGTTAAAAAAAAGCTAAAAAAAGATAACAGCTGTCAATTTCATGTAGAAGTCAATGGCAGGCATCCTATTGCAACTGGCTAATCTTTGTTTGCGTCATGGTTTTACAGGTTTTCAGGATTTTTGTTTTTGACGCTTTCATTAGTGCAGCTAATGTGTTTTTTTCCACTTTCTTTTTTTGTTCGTTCATGCTTTTTTAAAAGGCCATTTCAATAAATCACTTGGCATTCATGGTTTTAGAGAAGAGATGAGTTTTTTCATTATTTTAAAACTCTCTAAAACCACCAAGGTGGCAATTTTTATAAATGGGCCTCCTCTTGTGCAGGGGATGCTGGGAAAATGGAAATAGGGAGAGACATGGCCGATGGAGGGTGGATTAGGGTACAGAGAGGCCCCTTACATACCCATTACATACCTACTGAAACTCAAGCTCCTAAAGACCATTTAAAAAATGCCATTAATGAATTAAGGCAACAAAGTTACTCTGCCAGGACAGGCAGGGGCAATCTGGCCTATTATGGCACCAGAGGGTTTCCCAGTGGGCCTCAGTCTGGGACAGTTCTCATCAGACCACTCTTGTTTTCTACATGGGCCTAAAACTTATACCATCTGGTAATGTCTATATTTAGTTGCTGCAAGAGGTAACTAGGTATCAGCTTCACTGGGGGGCCCCAGGGTATCAGCTTCACTGGGGGCCCCAGGGTATCAGCTTCACTGGGAGCCCCCAGGGTATCAGCTTCACTGGGGGGCCCCAGGGTATCAGCTTCACTGGGGGGCCCCAGGGTATCAGCTTCACAGGGGGGCCCCAGGGTATCAGCTTCACTGGGGGGCCCCAGGGTATCAGCTTCACTGGGGGGCCCCAGGGTATCAGCTTCACTGGGAGGCCCCAGGGTATCAGCTTCACAGGGGGGCCCCAGGGTATCAGCTTCACAGGGGGGCCCCAGGGTATCAGCTTCACTGGGGGGCCCCAGGGTATCAGCTTCACTGGGGGGCCCTAGGAAACCCTCTCCGACACTGAGGAGGGATACAATTTACTGTTTCACTCAGAGTTAAGTTTTATTTTTTATATTTTTGCACCTGTCGTATTTGATGTTCTCCCCCACCAGTGACTGTCTGAAACTGCCCCCCTACATATTCCAGGCTTTACAGGGTTGCAACACAGGCATACAATCATGCAGACATATTTAAAGCAAAGTAATGTTTATTATATCTTTTCATGGCACAATAAACCATCAGTACTTCCGGTCTCTACACAAAGTTGCTTGGATTCTGATATCCAACTTCTTTATAGGAAATGTTTTTCTCTTGTTGTAGATACAGTTAATGGTTTTACTACAGGAATTCATTCCTAAATCCTTAACTTGGCCCCTAAAGTAGATGGAAAGGTAAAATCCCTGGTGTGGTGCCAAAATGTTAGGTACCCCCCACTGATTGTAATCGCTTACCGTATACCCTGGGTTGGTGCGACCGTTAGAAGAAAACTGCCCTGGCCCAGGGTATCAGGCAAGTCAGCACAATCCCAAATCCTAAAATTTCCCCCCCAGGGATTTTACTTTTCCATCTCAAGTGACCCTTTAAATCTTGGAAGGGCTCCTTGGCACCTTTTAGCTCCTCCCACCATATCCAATATGGTTGTTTTGCTAAGTCAATACTAAGGCATCAGTTAGTAAATAAGAGCTATAGATGTACCCAGTCACACGCGTGGGTTTGTAAGAAAGTTAAACAGAATACTACTCTACATTGAGTAACTGTTTCCTGTTTGCTCTCTGTTTCTGTGTATAAATCAGTCTGGCTTTGCACTTACACACTTACATTACTGCAGGTTTTCCTGGGAGGAAAGGAAGGGGGGGTCGGATATAACAACATCAATGCATTTACAATAGTAACCATATTCATTTGCAAATGACTGAACCAATCGCAGCCCAATCACAGCGCTTACTGGGCACCCCTAGGAACTTTATGCATGTGTGTGTTGCTCCCCAGCTTTCTTATATTTAAATGTTGCTCACAGGTAATAAAGGTTGGGGAGCCCTGCCCCAGAGGATGCAGAATTACACCACCCACTATATCTCCGGCAGTTTAACGGCATGTTGAAGGCCAAAGTTTGAGGGCCATTTTTTCAGGCTTTGAAACAGAGATATGAGATTTCATGGCAGAAATAACCCAATTGGTCCATCTAGTCTGGTTCTGCACAATAATAAACTGACAGTTTCAAGATAGCAAGCCTGAATAAATGGAAAACCAAACAAAACATGTATAGGGGCTAGAAAAATATAGCAGTCTATGTGAATCCTTCACTGTAGATCAGGTCAACCCAGTCGCCTCCTAACTATTCACCTTTAAGTTGAAAGGGCAAATAAAGAGCTTAGGTGCTGCAGCCCTGAGCCCACAGCATATGGAGAAATCACATGTCCAGACCAAACAGAATGTTCCCCACCAAGTTACCAACAGATCAGAATAGAACCGTAGCTAAAAACTTTTACTTGAGGCTTCAGACCATCCAAGGAAGAGTTTTTACTTGTGTTTCAATAAACATCGGATGCCCCTTGCCAGTGGTTCTATGGAGTTCATCCTATTTGACCAATAGGACCAATAAGGAACTGAACCTAAATTAGATGAAATCCATTTTACAAACATTTACAAGCTTTTTCTATTTTATTATACTGTGTAAGCCAACATCACCGGTGATCACCACCAGATCTTTGCTTTCTTAAGGTCCCCATACACGTAAAGATCCGCTCGCTTGGCGATATCGCCAAGCGAGCGGATCTTCCCCCGATATCCCCACCTACGGGTGGGCGATATCGTGGAGCTTGAAGTTAAAAAAAAAATAATTATGGTGTAATTATGTAGGCGGCAATGTAGCAGTCGGTTCGGGGACGACATCAACGAGCCGATGCGGCCCCCGATCCGACTGAATCTTTTAACCTGCCCGATCGATATCTGGTCAATTTCAGGCCAGATATCAGTCGACCAGTCCGCTCGTTTCTGCCCCTACACGGGCAGATAAGCTGCCAAGGGACCGATATCGGCAGCTATTATCGGCCCGTGTATGGGGACCTTTACTTGTTGGTGACCATTCAAATCTTATTGCTGATTGGTTGCTATGGGCAACATCACCTGTGATGTTGGCTGACACACTATAATAAATATGCCCCTTAATCTAATAAAGTATCAGTCTGAATTAGTTACATGCCGAGTGATGTCACTAACCACTGACCTGAAATGATGACATCACTAGGCAATTCTTGCACAGATATTTATTTACATGTTGTTCATGTTATTTGCGCACTATAAGTGTATTTATATTTACATTTTCCTTTATATCTTATATACAAATGGAATCAATCGCTAAAAGACAAAGCATATTAATAAATTACAAAAAAAGAATAGACTTATGGGTCATAAAATGTTAGACTGTTGAACAATGGACTGTCCAACCTGCTGGCCGTTGAATAAAATTTGGATGCCACAAGTTGGCCATGGCTCTGGGGACTTGACAGTTGCTCAGAATAGCTGGGGAGTTGCCATTTTGACAAGGCATTGAGGTGTATGGAATGAGTTCTTCATTGAATATTCTATATTCTCGCCTCAATGTAGAATCTACCCATGCACACCCTGATGAGTTTGGAGGTACCTAAATGTTTCCTTCCACTGCCGTACGTGCTTTTATTTCTTGCCAATTCAGATGACACTGTGGACACTTTGGAGGGATCATATCATTTCAATATTACCTGTAGGCAAATGTAATAAAAGTAATTAATGGAAGAGAACCGCATCAAATTAAGAAAGATTGTTCATGAGACAGGTGTTCCCTTACATGTCGTAACTTGGAGAATGATGAGGTTCATAAATCATTGATAATTTGTTTTTAGCATGATGACACTGCTGGAGGCACCTCCCCTTCCTGCCTGTAGCCATATCAGCAGATTGACATCAGAAGGTACCAATGTAGCCAAGCAACAGGCTACCCACTGCCATAGCCGGCCCCAGTAAGCAAAGCTTCTACCAACAGCACCATCACAATGCCAACTAATGAGTTTCTTTCTATAAAAATATATGTGCCCTACATCAGTAAGGCTGCTAATCTAACATCGGTTCTTTACATTTATTGCACCATGTCAGAGTCACTTTAGATCCTGTATATTTTATACTGTACCTCTGTATTGCTTGAGAGCAGCTCGTACCATTTGTAAGCTATCTGCCATTAGAGGATGTTACAGAACCACCGACTGTTGCGCTAATAATGTTATGTTTCTCCGTGTCCAAGTTTCTTGGTCCTAAAAAAGATATTGTGCAATGAAACATGATGATAATTGAATTCCCTATTTAAAGAAAGGGGTTCTATTCTGAAATGACAAGGAGAGCACACAAATGGAGAGCCATGTTTCATACATATAGATCTAAGGTATATTAGTATATACATACATATAGATCTAAGGTCTTATAGTTGAGGAAACCATTGGATCTTACCAGATGCCTGTGTTGCAGGCTGACCAGATGTATGATAGAAGTTAAGTAAGGAAGAATATCAAATTAGTATTAGATTAAAGAAGAAGTAAACCCTAAAAATATGTCTAAAAAGTGTGACATTTATATTCTATATATACAGTATAGTGTGACATTTATATTCTATATATACAGTATAGTGTGACATTTATATTCTATATATACAGTATAGTGTGACATTTATACTCTATATATACAGTATAGTGTGACATTTATACTCTATATATACAGTATAGTGTGAAATTTATATTCTATATATACAGTATAGTGTGACATTTATATTCTATATATACAGTATAGTGTGACATTTATATTCTATATATACAGTATAGTGTGACATTTATATTCTATATACACAGTATAGTGTGACATTTATATTCTATATATACAGTATAGTGTGACATTTATACTCTATATACAGGATAGGGTGACATTTATACTCTATATATACAGTATAGTGTGACATTTATACTCTATATATACAGTATAGTGTGACATTTATATTCTATATATACAGTATAGTGTGACATTTATACTCTATATACAGGATAGGGTGACATTTATACTCTATATATACAATATAGTGTGACATTTATACTCTATATATACAGTATAGTGTGACATTTATATTCTATATATACAGTATAGTGTGACATTTATATTCTATATACACAGTATAGTGTGACATTTATACTCTATATATACAGTATAGTGTGACATTTATATTCTATATACACAGTATAGTGTGACATTTATATTCTATATACACAGTATAGTGTGACATTTATATTCTATATATACAGTATAGTGTGACATTTATATTCTATATATACAGTATAGTGTGACATTTATATTCTATATATACAGTATAGTGTGACATTTATATTCTATATACACAGTATAGTGTGACATTTATATTCTATATATACAGTATAGTGTGACATTTATATTCTATATACACAGTATAGTGTGACATTTTCTATTACAGTAGTGTGACATTTATATTCTATATATACAGTATAGTGTGACATTTATATTCTATATACACAGTATAGTGTGACATTTATACTCTATATATACAGTATAGTGTGACATTTATATTCTATATATACAGTATAGTGTGACATTTATACTCTATATATACAGTATAGTGTGACATTTATATTCTATATATACAGTATAGTGTGACATTTATATTCTATATATACAGTATAGTGTGACATTTATATTCTATATATACAGTATAGTGTGACATTTATATTCTATATATACAGTATAGTGTGACATTTATATTCTATATATACAGTATAGTGGGACATTTATATTCTATATATACAGTATAGTGTGACATTTATACTCTATATATACAGTATAGTGTGACATTTATATTCTATATATACTGTATAGTGTGCCATTTATATTCTATATATACAGTATAGTGTGACATTTATATTCTATATATACAGTATAGTGTGAGTGGGCCCCTAAGCTCAGGTAAGTGACAGCAGCACAGAGTATGGGGAGGGAATCAGCAGAAAAGAAGATGGGGGGCTACTGGGGCATCTTTGGGGGCACAGATCTTCCCTGCTAAAGGGCTGTGGGTGCCTTGGGCTGGTACAGAAGCCCAAAACATAATGTGAAACATTTCTGCCCTAGTTATGCGTTAGTTTCCTTTAAGAACTGCTAAGTAACTGTATATAAGATTAAATACATGTTTCAAGAATCCCTAGTGATATAAAACATGCGCCCACAATACAGTGTTATAGCTGAGGGCCCTTCCTTAAAGGAATCAGAAGATGTAAGCAATATTCTACTAGAGTAGCCTTGTTTTGATTGGGGTTACTGAATGGTAGTATTCAGCACTGAAGGGGTCTACAGTACCGTAAGAGTAGTCAAAATATGAAATTTCCTATAAAGAAAGAAGGTAATGAGTAATTCATTGGTAGGGATCAGAAATTGTCTGGAGGACATGTATTTATCATGTTAAATTCTACAAAACTGAGCAATGCAATTCTGGGAATAGGATGACCCCCCCCCCCCCCATCACCATAAGGCTAAATTAGCAGCTGGCCGGTTGGACTTGTGTTTGCGATCATCTGCATCAACAGTGTATTGGAAGAAGTGATGGACGTGTAACTATTGAATAGTGTTACACATGATTTACAATCATTTACACAAGAAAGGCTACCATAGAATCAAATACAAAAATGAATGGCTTTTCCCATGCATGCCTCTGTATTCATGCTAACAAGTTGAGGCAGTCTCATTACTGGAAGTTCTTGCAGCATTTACCGTAAAGCTCTTGGATTGCCCCCGTGTCATCGGCAGGTAGAGAGAAGTCTTCGGAATTGATGTAGGTGTAGAGCGGGAACATGAGAGCATCTGGATTACTGGAATGATCCAGTCCCAAGGCATGGCCAAACTCATGTACAGCAACGGTAAACAGGTTATACACTATGGGAAAAATCACATAATATCAGAGTCATGTTCAAGCAGATTCAATTTAGCAAAATGGAAAAAATCTCTTATTTACTGGTGGTATTATCCCATTAAAACATTGTGGGACATGAAACAATAAAGTGGTTTAATCCCAATAGCATTTGAATAAATAAGACCAAAAAGCAGCTAGCTGCAATGTAACTACAGTAGATGAATACATGGGCAATGTAAAAACCATTTGCAGGAATCACTGTGATGCCTCCATGTTGAAACATACAGTCATAGAACTGCTGCTTAGCGAGGGAATATCTGGCTTACAGTAGAATTAAATCTGTATCTGTATATAATGAACTTAATGTCCCAGGCAAGGTTCAGCAGCCCTGTAACAGTAACGACCCATGAATTCAAAGTTCTTTACAGCAGTTCCCTATGTTGGTTTTGTTAGGGGTGTCAGTGACGCTGCACATGCTCAGTGGGCTCTGGGCAGCCATTGAGAAGCTGAGCTTAGAGGTCATTGGATATCAAGGACAAAGTCATGGAACCTCTTGGTGACTTATAATATCCCTATTTTTACAATGGGTGGTTTATTATTCACTATATATTTACTGTATAGTGTGAGTGGGTCCCTAAGCTCAGGTGACAGCAGCACAGAGTATGGGCAGGGAATCAGCAGAAAATAAGATGGGGAGCTACTGGGGCACCTTTGGGGGCACAGATCTTCCCTGCTAAAGGACTGTGGGTGCTGGAACAGAAACCCAAAACATAATGTGTAGCATCTGTTCCTACCAGGCTTCCTACTTTTCCTAAACCGCATTGTGGAGGACACACTAAGCAGTAGCTTTTCCTTTTCCTTTCCATCACTCCACAGGGGTATATGCAGTTAAAGTCGATATGGACCTTGCTTGCTCCGTGTCGCATCACATTGAAGAGGACCCTAACGTGGTGTAAAATGGTGCTCACCAACCCTGCTCCTTGACTTGTGAATCCCTCACATCTTCCTGTTATATCTCTCCCCCTCATGTTTTTATTCCCCTACTCATGTTTTAGTGCTTATGGTTCCATGTATCTATCACACTCATGTATTTATTTATATTACCTATTATTTTTTCCATGCTAACACTACTGCCTCCCAATCCTAGTCTTATGCATTTAAATACTTCATTTTGTACTACTACGCTTTTCCTCCCTTAATCTGCACACGTTCCTCTTCTCAAAGGAAAGTGTAAGCCAGATTGTTGTTGTGTTTTAGTTATACCCAGTAATGAATTTGTGTGTCAGCGATTGTTTGCACACATACGATATTAAACTGATACCTCTTGTATCCATAGTCCAAGTTTCATCCTCATCAAAATGGACATCTCCACCAATGTTCTGCCCTGGATAGAAGGCATGGGCCAAAATACCAGCTGGTCCATCAAAAGAGAAGAAGTCCCCGTGTTCTAAATGAATTAAGCAAGAAACAATTATGGCCCTGCAAACACTAATAGATTCAAAAGGGGGTACACAGACCCAATACAGACATTGTTATTACATATGAAAAGATATCTGTGAAAATAATGAAGACTGAGGTGACACTGCCAACCTTCCTGGTGTAGATACAAGTCTACTGACATCCACAAAGAATTCTATATAAAGCGTTCTAGACCCTGACAATAAAAACTGACAATATTGTTACCATTAATATATATAGCACTATATAAAGCACTTTGTGTCCCTATATGGAAAGAAATATCTCCTATACCAAAAATTATAGGCTCCAGAATCTCCTATACCAAAATTATAGGCTGTAAGTGGGGTAATTCAATTACCCATGTAATTAAAAAGAAATATGTGCTCAACTCACCCCTTGCTCCAAACGATATCATTATGTCAGCAGTCCCGCTGTGTAGCTGAATAAAGTGCAATGGGGTGACACTGCTCCAAAGCTTGAAAGCGTTCCATATGGTCTGGTCAACTTCCGAAGGAGTCAGATCAGGGGTATAATTAACAATTCTATAAATTGGTTTTTAAGAAAAAGTTGTTTAAATGAATATTACTAAATGTCACTTATATTACATATATATTTCTCTCTATGCCCATTATTCAAATAAATGGGAACAGCCACAATGATGAGTATTTACCATATCAGTTTATTCTAATGTGGACAGTGGCCTCTAGTGGCCATATCATCACAAAAATAATACACTGAATGGTGTTACCAAGTGGTATCTCATAGGCAATAGTCATATTTACAAAACATTTATTATTTCTAATGTCTAATTGTACTCTGTGTTTATACTCAAAATCGCCACTATACTCTCCCAAATTCAGTCTGTAAAAAGCATTCCTATATGCTGAGTATAAAAAAGTGTCAAGACTCCACGTTCATGCATTATACAGTAAATTACCTGTATGTTATGATATCTGATGGCCATTTTAACCTCTGATGTGTCATTTTATATTTTGAAATGTCAGGAACCCCACACCTTGGCTGCTTCATCAGGACTAGGGTTTCATTATCAAGGTCCCCAGTTAGCGGCAAGTCAAAGAAAGATTGCATTGCAAAAAGTTGGTCTTCCATTGTAGGTAAACTTCTCTTATGAGCAGCGCCACCCATGGGGATTGGGTAAAAGGATTTCAGATACACCTACATTGATGAAAAGCAGGAATAAATGATCCATACTGTGTGCAGGAACCTTCTCTGTTATGATCATGCAGATATAGACGCAGGATATGTTTATAATCTTGGGAAACTACCCTGTTCGTTATAGTAACAACTGTCTCTCTTCTCAACATAAAGATTAATATTTAATTCCTCAGCAATATAAGAATCACAGAGGTATAATCTCTTAAGGAACTGGTAACACCAAAAATGAAGTAGAGTTGGTTAGACCCCAACATATTCTGCTTTGTGCCCTACCTAGATTAATCCCCACCATTACCATTCTGAACCTTTTAAATTTATCAGCTTCTTGAATTAAGTTACTATAGGGGTCATTTATGACCCCCAGGGGCACAAGTACAAGAGCATTAAGAGGTGCAAAAGCCTGTCCATTCCAGAAGCACTCATGTCCACCTATGCACTGTACTCTACATTGAGTGCTGGATGAAGAATCTGGTGCTCAGTAATGAGTGCAGCATAAGGACGCTGAATGGTGAGCAACGTACAGGGTAGGAAGGAGGTGGGTGGGTGGTTGTCTGAGTGCCTCTGCCCATCTGCCTCTTTTTCAACTGAGCACTGCCTTAGGCAGGCAGCACTAAATTAAAAGTGTAGTTAGCTGGTCTCTGCACTCAGTAATGGAGCACAGAGCCCTGTGGTGCAAAAAGTCACATTGTGGCCTTTACACAGACCTCCCTTGGGTACCCATCTTGTAAAGAAACCCAAATATAGTCTTTAGTGTTGAGAAATCAATAACTAAATTGTACAGCAGGGATCCCCAACCAGTGGCTCCAGAGCAAAATGCTGCTCACCACCCCCTTTGGTGTTGTTCCCAGTGGCCTCACAGTAGGTGCCATTATTACATTTCTGGCTTGGAGACAAGTTTTGGAAGCACAGTGACATGGTTTTCCTCCAAGCAGAACCTCCTGCAGGCCAGCAGTCCACATGGGGCCACCAAATAGCCAATCACATCCCTTATTTGCCATCCCCAAAGAACTTTTGTTCATGCTTGTGTGGCTCACCAATGCTGTTTACATCTGAGAGTGGCTCCCAGGTAAAAAAAAAAAAGGGGGATCCCTGTTATACACTATGTCAATTCATTGATTAAAACTGAGATGTATAGGCTAAAACAGAGATATAACCCACCTTTGCAAACTGAAGCTCATCACTTGTTTGTGCCTCCCGTGGAACCGGCAAACAGCTAGCGAGATGCCAGAAAAGAAAGACGATCGGAAGGGACAACATGTTCGTGCTGATAATTCCCTCCATCTTTTAATATTCCCTGGGCTGTATTTATAGGCACCCTGACTGACTTACCATAGCCCTGATGCAAGAGTAAAAGTCACGTTCACTTCAAATATTTTGCAAGGGTTTCTAATCAGAGTGTTAAAAAGCTGAGCAGCAATTTCTAATTTGATAAGAGAGATAGTGAGTTGTGCTTCCATGGCATTGCTCAAGCTGCAGTGCACCATAATGATATCACCTTTACTGACACTATTATACAAAATGTTATATTGGCATTAATGCCTTTTTATTTGTGCCTTAACCACTCTGTATTGCTACTGTTAGAAAAGTGTAATTCATATGAATCTGAAATTCTTATGGTGTTAATAGAATTGCATGTTCCCTGAGATGCCCATACAATATCCATCATAGAAGAGAAGCTGTATCAGTCAAGAATACTAAGGGGCACATTTACTAATCCATGAACGCTCCGAAGGCGCCCGAATGCGTTTTTTCCGTAATGATGGGTATTTTTGCGACTTTTTCGTCGCCGTCACGACTTTTTTGTATTTTCCCCGACTTTTCGTCACCTTACCGAAATTTTCGGATTGAACGAAAGAACATTCATTGCACAACGCACGTTCTTTCGTGAGCAAGTGCACTGATCGAGCCCATGCAGACATGCACTGAAGGATCAAAGTCAGAAAGGTTTTCCCAGCGTTTATGATCATTCAATACGAAAAATTTGCGACGAAAAGTTGTGAAAAATACGAAAAAGTCGCGACGGCAACGAAAAAGTTCAGAAATTTTCGTTTCCAATACGAATTTTTGCCGTACGGGATTCGGATTCGTGGATTAGTAAATGTGCCCCTAAGTGTCCACAAATTTCCCCCTAGATGACCTGTGGCCCCCAGGAGTACCTAAGAGAATATGGAGTCAGAGGCATTTTATGTGCAATACACCTGACCTCCTCCTAGCGTTAATGTTGTCCAGGACCATATTTAATTTATTTAATAACCTCATTCTATCTGGCACAAGGTGGGGTGAAAATGTCTCTGCAAACCACATAAAACACAAAACTATAACACATGGTCAAACAAAACTTGCCCCTTTAACAATCAAAGATCAGCAGGTTCATCCCTGTCTGCGCAAATGCACCTTAGGCTGAAACCACTGGGGTTGGGCAGGGGAGGAGGTGGTGGTGGTTGGTAGTGATGGGAGGACAATTTTTTTAGTACTGGGAATTGTATCAGCACATAGACAATGGGGTACATATAGTCTACTTGAATTTATTCTATTTGTAGATTTTTCACTCCAGCGCAGCTAAACCTCATGTTAGCAGAATCTGAGGAAACCACAGCATCCCATGGTCAGAGCTGATCAACAAGAAATAGTTTTCCTTTGGCTTTGGTTTATTGACACAACCTTTATAAACTGGAAAGAAATGCAGACAACAGGAGAGAATTTACCCCTCACTTTCCTGTTTTCTTTCTCTCCAGCATCAGCCATGGAAGTCATAGCAAACAGATGTCCAACCCACAGCCACCCAGCTGCAGGAAACTACAAATCCCAGCATCCCCCCAACTTGCTAACCCATGTCCCACACATAAGGTACTGTAGCTGCAGTTTAGAAGACAACTGAGGCAATGGAATGTGCAGAACTTATCTCTTTCCCCACAAAGAAATGTATAAGAACCCACTACAAGTTTGCTTCCATAAAAGATTCCAGGTTTTACCAGCCATGTTTACATTACTTACCTGATTCTATATGTGGAATTCTCTGGGTTATCTAAATCTTGCCCGCTACCACCTGTGTTTGCAACTGCCCTTCCTGCTGTCCTTGCCCAAAGACCTATGTTGGGGTGCTGCTTGCCTTCACTTTTACTCTTGAGGTATATCTTTAGGGTTTGCAGTGATGAATAGGGCAGCAGAAAAACTAAATTTGTATAGGGGTCATTCATTGACCCAGGCAAGCATATCTATCAGTCTACTAAAGACATTAGGGGGTCATTTTTTACCTTCAGGGCAGGGTGCAAAGTGCAACAATCAGATGTGATCCACTATGTTTATTGCCTCTGCAGTGTATTGATGAGGGGTGAACTGGGGCAGTCACACCGTATAGGTTTTTGTGCCCCTTCTTGTATTTGCACTTCTGCCAGGGTTTTGGTTAAAGACCCCATTAAGACATTTTATAGGAATAGCTACTGTACTAAAATTCCTTGCCCTATAAACCAAATGGGAATAGCTTGTCCATATATTGCAACTATGCCTGATCCTGTTGAATATTTTCTGTGGACAAATGAAATTAACGACTCGATGCATCATATTAGAGCAACTTAAAGCAGTTAATTGTTTAAATTAATTAGTTTAATTAGGGGGAAGCCTCCTTTTTTACTCCAACTTGCAGCACCGCAAAAATGTCTGTCATTGTATTGCAGCAACATTTGGATAGTCAAAAACTGAACACTCCCTAGGTTCACTGCAGGTATGGGATCCCTTACCCGGAAACCTGTTATCTATGAAGCCCTTTTGCCTAATTCTAATTTTTAAAAATATCTTTTTTCTCTGTAATAATAAAACAATACCTTGTACTTAATGGTGACTAAGCTGCATGAAGCCATACTGGTGCCAAAAGAATCCAATTGGGTTTATTTAATATTTCAATGATTTGTAGTAGACTTAGGGGCAGAGTTACTAGAACCCTATCATTTCTCTTTTTTTCATTTTAAAATACAAACTCATTTCCTTGAATGTCTGACATTTACTTAAAAAATCTGATATGAAAAGTGCTAGAAAAACTGTAACTTTTTCGATTTTTTCGAGTTTTTCGCCAGATAAAACTGCCTGAGATCATGTAGAAGATTCTTCTTCTGTCTCGAAACTTTAGAGGTTTCAGATTTTTGACGCTGTTTTTTTGTGCAACAATTCGATAAAGTTTTGCAACAACTCAAAAACCTGGCACAAAAATTGCCTGGAAAATAGAGTACAGAAACTGGAATTGCCCCTGCATATAGGCAGGGTCGGACTGGGCTGCTGGGACACCGGGAAAAATCCCAGTGGGCCCCGGCTCTAGTGGGCCCTGGCGGCCCAGACCCGACCCTTACCGGCGCTTCCCCTCCCGAATGCTCCTCCCCTGACGCGTCAAATTTATGCGCTCGGGGGAGGACGTCGGGTGGGGGCCCTGCGAGGGAGGTTAGGGGGGTCCCTACGGGGGGCTGGTTAGAGGACGCACCTGGCTGAGTGCACCTACAGGGCCTCTGGGACGGGAGCCCCGGTGGGCCCTTCACACCCCAGTCCGACCCTGCATATAGGAGACAGCTGGTAACTATGAGTATTGCAAGGTAAATGTGCTCTTTAGAGATGTATGTCAAACCTCTCAGAATAAGCCTATAATTATCAATGACTATGAAAGAAAGACTGTCAGGTTCTGGTGATTTTTCCATTGGAAATCTGGAGATTCCGTTCTGTAGTTCTTTTTGAGATTTTCTTTTAACTTCTGTAGCATGACTAACATTCTGTTGCAATATAATCATGGTGGCTTAATAGGTTAATTACTGCGAGGTCTTGTTGTGAATGCTTTTAAATGAACAATGTCATTTATTCTTCTAGAGGCATCATCTACCCCCAGGCACAATTAAGAGAACCAACACAGTATATTCCAGGATACGTGTAGGCATTGCAGGCCCTCAGGTCAACTGAAGAGTGTAAGTGAGGTCCCACATCATGATAGGCGCATTGCCACCACACAACTCATACCATTGTCATCAAAAAGATGACAGGTTATAATTAAATTAAAAATATGTGTTAGTGAATACTGAATCAGTGATGCATGTGTCACATACAGTCACAAAGGGAAAGCTAGCCAATGGGAGCCTATACGCCGGATAACCTGGAGCATAACTGTAAATGGGAGGTGTGAGACTGGAAACCATTAGATGAATGGAATGCTTTGATGAACAAGACACAATAAAACAGCTTCAGGTGCAAAATGAATATAAGAATAGATATAGAGGCCAGTGAAAGCGGCAATTGGCAGGCTGAGCCAAAGTCCAGTAATTGGCCAAAACCTGGGATGGGCTAGGAAGGGTACTGGAACACAGGAACCCAGCAGGGAACAAGGTACCGGGAAGGGACTCAGGAACCAAGCAGGGATTCAGGCACAGAAAACAGAAACGTAGGATGGCTAAATTACAGCCAAGAAGCTTAATGACCAACCACAGTCTGGCCCACCAGGATACCAGGAAAACTCCCGGTGGGCCCAGGTGTCAGTGGGCCCTCCTGCTCCTGACCATTTGGCCTGTTTCATGGTCATTCCCTATTTCTGAATTGAAACAAAGAGGAGAAATAGATGTTAGCATGTAAAGAGACTAGGAGAATAAAGAGGTTGGGCGAGGAAATGAGGGCCCCCAGAGTCCCAGTCCAACACTGACCAAGCAACTATCTGTTGCCAGAAGTAGGCTTATATAGGTCCTAATTTTTTTAATTTAAGAGCCACACTCAGATGTAAAAAAAGTGAGTCACACAAGCATGAAAATAGCTCTTTGGGGATGTCAAATAAGGGCTGTGATTGGGTATTTTGTAGCCCCATGTGAACTGCTGGCCTCCAGGAGGCTCTGATCGGGGTAAAACTGTGTCTCTGGGCTTCCAAAACTTGCCTCCAAGCCAGAAATGTAAAAATGGCACCTAGTGTGAGGCCACTGGGAGCAACATCAAAGGGGGTGGGGGGGAAACATGTTGCTCATTAGCCACTGGTCACTGCTTTAGAGTAACTGAGTACCAAATGTGACAGTTCGGGTGCGCGGACTGACGCCACACGTGCATTGACGCCGTGCATGCGCATTGGCCTTAAAGGGAAGCTGCGGCCTAGTCACTTTGCGAAGTGATCGCTGTTGCTTGCAACTGACACTGAGCGTTGTTACTTTATTGATTTTCCATGTACCTGACCCTGCCTGACTTCTGAACCTGTTTCTTTGCTGCCTGGACTGACCCACTGCCTGCCCGACTATGTTTTTGCCTGCTGACTTTGTTTCTACGCCTGGATTTCCTACAGCACTCCTGCCACTCCTCCACAGGTGCCAGTGCTGTTTCTACCCTCAGTGACTGTTCTACTCTGTGGGAGGTGTAGGTAAGGCCCGCAAAATTCAGTTTCCTCTGAGGGATACGCAGATCCTTAAAGGTACGGCAACGTTTGTGATCCTAAGACCCAGCAAAAAAAGCCTCCAGTGGCCTAGTTGGTTTATGCACAGTCCAAGAAATACATAGATCAGAGTTTGAATCCCAGCAAGAACAAACCAATTAACGACTGACTTTTCTGCTGGGGCAAAATAAAGAAACTTCCAACTGAAAAAAAGGGAGATATATTATGTATTTCTTGTTGTAGTCATTTACCAAATCTTTGGATGAGGTTACCTCAACAGAACAATCATCAACTCAAATATACAATACATTATATAAAGTCCCATCATAACCTATGATATCTGAACATTTATAGGAACATTTTTAGCAACAGAAAGGGAACAATATTTATGAAAATTGCCCTTTTAGGGCAACACAGAAGAGCAGAATCTGACATCAGAAACAAACAAGTTGATTCAACTGCTCTGCCAATTAAATACGGTAATTCTTAAATACACAGAGAAGGAATTCAGTATTTTGTATTTTTCATTCCTTTTGTATTACTCACAGTATATAAAGGATTACCAACAAAAGAAAAACAGAAGTGTAACATTTCGATGAACCTTTACTTGACTTGTGAAGACAGATTAGAATAATGATATTAAGGGTATACACTGTAAAATATTCTCATTCTGTGAGGCGGTCAAAAGAGTGGATCTTTACCTGATTCCCAACATACTGGAAAGATCCATTCTTTTGGCTCCCAGGTCAATGACTGGATCATAATGGGGGCCTATGGAGACCTGTTACGAGAGGACTACATTAGCACATCGGTCTTCTGCCTCTAGGCACCCAATATGAGCTGATCATTATGATCAATCACCTGGCTTTCAGTTGGCCAACATATATAAGTGTTACCGTTCCCATCTCTGTTCCTACTCTCACTATCTTGCCCTAGTGTTACCATTCTACCCTTCTATACCCACTATGCTAAGTGCTGGTCTACAGAACCCCCATAAAGAACCCATTTAGAAAGCTCTGGAGTCAGATACCCCTTCCTAAAATTGACTATAGGACACATAATGAACATGTTTATAATACATACACTCTCAGAGACTAAAGGGATTACATGGAGCGGAAATGTTTAATATTGTTATGTCTACATGCTAAAACCTTCTGCCCCATCACTAGCAACGTAGTTATACTAACCAGATAACTGTATTTCATTCTTTTGTAAATGAAACTGGAAATTTGTTAGCATTAATATCACCAAAGGTGGAGAGAAAAGACTTTGTTTGTGGCTAAACAGACTGATTAATGTGTCCAGTCAGCGCGGAAGATGCATTTTCTTGGAACGCCGGGCAGCCGGCTCTCTGCGGGAAGTCCCTGTGGTCACAACTGGCTGGATCTCTATGCATAAGGGATGAGTACTAGAACTGGCACAGGGAATGTTTATGAATGACAAAAGGATAATATATTATACATGTTCCTTTTGTTTCCCTTACTGTTCAACATGGAGACTTGGCTTCAGAGACAATACAAACTTTGCATTACAGTTTCATTTGCAGCTGACAAATCAGGCGGCGCTTCGCGTACACAGCATATTCACCATGCCCGCGAACAGAGGCGGCCCACTAGAAAGCAGCCCGTGGCCCGGCACCGGTCCGCGGACCGACGGTTGGGAGCCCCTGGTGTAAATGACCCCTATAGTCTCCTATTCACGTAAAATCAGCGACATCTTCTACTAGCAAACGTGTAATTGTAGTTTAATCTTTCAGGTGGCTCACCTTTAAAGGAGAAGGAAAGGTTAAAAACTAAGTAAGCTAAGAGTTCTCTATCAAAAGAAACACAGGATTTTTTGTAATCATGTTCTTAGGGTATCTGACTTCCTCTCTCAGAAAAATCCTTCATTCCCGGGGGCCAGAGTCTGCAGAGATCTCTACCTTTTCCTGCTCCTCCCATAAGAATTCATAAGTATTCACCCCCCCCCATCACTAAATTACTTATCTTTCTATTCAGACCCTCTCCTATTCAAATTCCAGTTTCTCGTTCGAACCACAGCCTGTTTACTAGGGTAACATGGAGCCTAGCAACCATATAGCTCCTAAAATTCCATACAGGAGAGTTGCTAAATATAAAGCTATATAATTAAAAAAACCATAAATGAAGAATATCACTCTCTACAATAAAGTAAAAGTTAATTCAAAGGTGAACAACCCCTTTAAAAAGGTAAATGGCATCACAAACACACAAAGTCTACTATTTTTCCATTCCACCCCCACACATGTATAAGTCTTGTTTGTAATCGTTCATGGAATGTTTGGTATATCAGACACTTTTCAACAGGTCACTACACAATTCATTCAGCTAATACATCCTGCTTTGATTGTATGTAATAAATACAGCGTTTGTTATTCATAATGAATCAGCGCAGCTGCTCGCCGTCCCAAGGAAAAGGTTCCTATATATAGAACTAAGTGGGGGAATTTTATCAAGTTTGCAATATAAAACTGCCGATAGCTCTGTGTGTTTTGCTGCTCGATAAGCAAAACGTTGTGAGTCACAGGCTGGGATGAAGGGCAGACAGTAATTATCCCAATAAAGGTGTGTTTCTGCTAAACGACGGCAAGGCTTGCCAAGAGTCTCAGACTGAGTTCATGTGTCAAAGCACGATTTATACCTGTATTTATTTTGAAGGAAAATAAATCAAAAGCCGTAACACAGAAGGTGAGAAATATGTATTGTAAATGCTCACCGGGGTGTGAAATGAAGAAGAAAAATGCTTCCAATAAATAGACTCCTCTGCTATATTTCTAGAGGATATTGCTTAAATTTGGGTACGTTATTTGGGTCCAGATACACTTGGTCACCCATACCCCCCTAAAGCAGACAAGACACCAAAAACATAGCTTTTATCTAGAACTTTAAAAACAAAGCCACCGTTCAAAACCAACCCCCCCCCCATACCATTTTGTGAGCAGGGATAATGCCCTTAAAACTAAAAAACACTGTTATGACCAGCCGTGCTTTATTAATTCCTATTAATTCCACCAGTCCCCCGGTTATAGTATGTCTCTTCATAATGTTGAGATTCATTAACAAACTTCAATCCAAGAGATACTAATCCAAGAGGACTAATTCTTGTTTTTCAGTATATTTAAGTGGAAATTTTACAACAATATTTGGACCAATATCAGTAAAGAGGCATCAAGGACTTTCCATAACTTTTGAGATCCCACAGGGTTCTTGAAAATTTAGTCCTGATTCTGAATCAATAATATTTAGAATACAGGTATGGGATCCCTTATCCAGAAAAACTGTTATCCAAAAAGTTCCAAATTACAGAAAGGCCATCTCCAATAGATTCCATTATAAGCAAATAATTCTAATTTTTTTAAAATTTCCTTTTTTACTGTAATAATAAAACAGTACCTGTACTTGATCCCAACTAAGATATAATTACCCCTTATTGGGGGCAGAACAGCCCTATTGGGTTTATTTCATGGTTAAATGATTCCCTTTTCTCTGTAATAATAAAACAGTACCTGTACTTGATCCCAACTAAGATATAATTACCCCTTATTGGGGGCAGAACAGTCCTATTGGGTTTATTTAATGGTTAAATGATTCCCCTTTTCTCTGTAATAATAAAACAGTACCTGTACTTGATCCCAACTAAGATATAATTACCCCTTATTGGGGGCAGAACAGCCCTATTGGGTTTATTTAATGGTTAAATGATTCCCTTTTCTCTGTAATAATAAAACAGTACCTGTACTTGATCCCAACTAAGATATAATTACCCCTTATTGGGGGCAGAACAGCCCTATTGGGTTTATTTAATGGTTAAATGATTCCCTTTTCTCTGTAATAATAAAACAGTACCTGTACTTGATCCCAACTAAGATATAATTACCCCTTATTGGGGGCAGAACAGCCCTATTGGGTTTATTTAATGGTTAAATGATTCCCTTTTCTCTGTAATAATAAAACAGTACCTGTACTTGATCCCAACTAAGATATAATTACCCCTTATTGGGGCAGAACAGCCCTATTGGGTTTATTTAATGGTTAAATGATTCCCTTTTCTCTGTAATAATAAAACAGTACCTGTACTTGATCCCAACTAAGATATAATTACCCCTTATGTGAAAAGTTTTCAGCGCCTTCTATTAATAAATACTTATTATTATTCTCAGTTATTTTCCATGGCTTCATGTTCCTGTTCTTCTAAATATATTTCCATTTGGAACTTCATCTCATTCTTTCAACTTTTGACCTGATCAAAAATTGAAATGTACTTATTCATCTTGTGCCTAGTGACTAGTCAAATAAATAATTTCTTTTGTATGAATTAGACCCCACTGTTTTTGGTGTAGTGTAGCCCATACATACATTCTGAAAAAATAAGGGGGGCAAACTGGAGCATTTTAGTGGTGAGTTGTAGACCTTGCAGTTAGAAGGCTTCAGACCAGCAAGGCAAAGAGGTCCCCATGAGCTACTGTCACAGTAATGACCAATAATCTGCATTGGCCACACATGACTTTAGTCTGCTAAAAAGCCTAATCTAAATGAGAAGGCCACATATTACATCTATAAGCTAGTTTGGCAGCTATACAATAAAGCATTATTAGGATTGCCTCCTTTGCCAGAGGCTGAAATTGAACGAAGAGGGTGGGGCAGTTGCTGGGGTTGGGTATGATAACCTCAGAGGCAGGCACAATAATGTAGGGCGAGGTTATGATGTTGGGGCATGGTTTTAGCATCACTAACGCAATTGCCTGAATTTCTTTCCAATTTTTTTAATGTTAATAGTTTAAATCAGACAGAAAGTTTGAAACCAGACAGCCCTGGAAAAACTGAGATGTCTGGTTCAAAACCACAAGGGTGGCAACCAAATATCTATCTATATGCCGCCAGAGGAGTAAGTTCAACCCTTTATGGGACCTGTTATACAGAAATAATTTATCCATAAAGCTCTGAAATACACATAGAATTGGGGGTTCGTCTGAATCCAACAATAATGGGTTAGGTGCCTCCCTAGTATATTGCACAAAAAACAGTGAAGGAATCACCTTAGGATTCTTCTTCCCTAGGCCAAACCCGAAGGAATCTCTACAGTATGCTGCAGGCCTGGGCTAGCCATATGTACATTCTAGCAAATGCCACAGGGGCTGCTGTAAGTTTCCATAGACAGTCATTATTTATTGGGCCTGTTTGGGCCTCTGTGTACTTAAGTATCTCATAATTGGGGCAACAAAGGTACAGTAGCAGATCAAGGAACCAAATTGATTATACCTTTGGATTCCATTATATAAGAACCTTGGTCTTGACCTCCCTTCCAGTATTTCTCTATTCACCACTCCCCAAAAAGGTATGTGGATTTAATAATAATAATAGATGGCCAAATGAAATAGGCTGTTATTTCTAATTAAGCCTAGTGCCCAGCCCACATTTTAGGGCCCAAATTCAGCAAAAGTGCCTATAAGAGCTATAAGAATCCAGCAGCTTAACCCAGTAAATATTTACAAAAACCATGATAGGGTTACTTGAGCAAGAACTTCAATTTGTGGTGAATGAAAAAATAAACTCTAACCGCTCAACTTCTCTTAACCACTTTTACAGCCCAAAAGACAAGCTGCCCTTTCCTACTTACTGTATCTCAAATACTGCTTTATTTTCATTTGTTGTTTTACTGGAAACAGAATAGGGCGATATTCCCGGTGATCCATTTGCCATAGAACACAGTAAACATCTTACATTACATGACTTTATGTATGTATGTATAACTTTATTTATAAAGCGCCATAAGGGTACGCAGTGCTGTACAATCTTACAATATACACAATTACACACAGGGAGGACAAGTGTTATATAAATAAGTATAAATACACAGGGAATAAGTGCCATGTGGTATGAGACACAGTAGGAAGGAGGTCCCTGCCCCGTAGAGCTTACAATCTAAGCTACAGTATCTTCACTGCTTTATTATATACTGTATATATAGAATATAAATGTCACACTATACTGTATATATAGAATATAAATGTCACACTATACTGTATATATATAATATAAATGTCACACTATACTGTATATATAGAATATAAATGTCACACTATACTGTATATATAGAATATAAATGTCACACTATACTGTATACATAGAATATAAATGTCACACTATACTGTATACATAGAATATAAATGTCACACTATACTGTATATATAGAATATAAATGTCACACTATACTGCATATATAGAATATAAATGTCACACTATACTGTATATATAGAGTATAAATGTCACACTATACTGTATATATAGAATATAAATGTCACACTATACTGCATATATAGAATATAAATGTCACACTGTACTGCATATATAGAATATAAATGTCACACTATACTGTATATATAGAATATAAATGTCACACTATACTGTATATATAGAATATAAATGTCACACTATACTGTATTTATAGAGTATAAATGTCACACTATACTGTATATATAGAATATAAATGTCACGCTATACTGTATATATAGAATATAAATGTCACACTATACTGTATATATAGAATATAAATGGCACACTATACTGTATATATAGAATATAAATGGCACACTATACTGTATATATAGAATATAACTGTCCCACTATACTGTATATATAGAGTATAAATGTCACACTATACTGTATATATAGAATATAAATGTCCCACTATACTGTATATATAGAATATAAATGGCACACTATACTGTATATATAGAATATAAATGTCACACTATACTGTATATATAGAATATAAATGGCACACTATACTGTATATATAGAATATAAATGTCACACTATACTGTATATATAGAGTATAAATGTCACAATATACTATATATATAGAGTATAAATGTCACACTGTACTGTATATATAGAATATAAATGTCACACTATACTGTATATATAGAATATAAATGGCACACTATACTGTATATATAGAGTATAAATGTCACACTATACTGTATATATAGAATATAAATTTAACGCATCAGGGGAGGTACACCATCAGCTGGGGGAGCGCCGGAATGGGTCGGGTCTGGGCCGCTGGGGCCCACAGGGTTTTTTCCCAGTGTCCGACCCTGCCTGTAGCACATCAGCTTATATGACAGTTAAACCTCTGCTTGATAATTTGCAACAACTTCTAAGTTTAGCTTCTTAAAGGAACAGTAACACCAAAAAATGAAAGTGTATAAAAGTAACTAAAATATAATGTGCTGCTGCCCTGCACTGGTAAAAGTTGTGTGTTTACTTCAGAAAGTCTACTATAATTTATATAAATAAGCTGCTATGTAGCCACGGAGGCAGCCATTCAAAGGAGAAAAGGCACAGGCACTTAGCAGATAACAGATAAAACATTATTGTATTCTACAGAACTTATCTGTTATCTGCTATGTAACCTGTGCCTTTTCTCCTTTTTTCCAGCTTGAATGGCTGCCCCAGTGGCTACACAGCAGCTTATTATATAAATTATAGTAGTGTTACTGTAGCAAACACACCAGTTTTACCAGCGCATTATATTTTTATTACTTTAAAGCTCTTTCATTTTTTGGTGTTACTGTTCCTTTAACAGCTGCTCAGAGCTAACACATATATACACAGATATACATACACAGATATACATACACACACAGATATACCTACACACACAGATATACATACACACACAGATATACCTACACACACAGATATACATACACACACAGATATACATACACACACACACATGTACATACACACACACACACAAGGTCAATTGAAAGGTTACAGAGGATGTTTCACAATCAAAAAGGAAAGGTCTTTTTTACTGTAAAGGCAATTAAATAATGGAATTCCCTACCCAGGGAGGGGTGAAGGTTGGTTTCCAAAGGAGTGGGATGCCCTTATGGAAACATAGGTCAGTCTTTGGTTGAATCACAAGAGACCAATTCAGGGAAATGCCCAGTTTTGGTGCCAGGAAGGAGGTTAAATCAGCAGCCGACCTGTGGTTGAGGGTTAGAGCCAAGGGTTGAACATGATGGAAGTATTTATGTAATTGCCCCGATCTCATGGTCTGGAGAGAGAAAACCCCTTTGATTACAAATGATATAACATCATCTTGTACTGACCAGCTTAGCCTTTATCTGATGATATTGTTACTTTGAGCTTAAGGGAGTAGTATATGCCTACATACACCCTTGTTTAGCATTACTACTATAAATAGGACTTGTCAGCCTATTCTTTTACTTAAATAAATCCATTTTTTTCTTATTTACTTTCTGATGAAGGACTAATGGATCATCGTTTTCTTTTTACCCCGTGTAACTAAGAAGTAACAGTTGCCAGTGACACCTACCAATTTTAATTAAGATTTGTAACACCAATAAGCTTTGTAGGTCTCAGTAACAATAAGAACTTTGTGAGCTTAAAGGTTTTGGTCAAATTATGGTACTAACGCCTAATTTTTTTAAACATTTTTCATTATAAATTTACACAGACACGTGCAATATTTTTTTCACAAGCTCATAAATATTGAAAAAAAGGAGTACAACATATAATGCCCTCCTTACGTCCCATTTAAAGGGGAACTCCATCCAAAAACAATTTAAGCTTAAGTTTCAAGCAGCTTTGCGATATACTGTACATTAATTAAAAATATTCAGCCTTTTCATGATGTTTAATGTAATAATACAGTTTGGAACAGTTCCCTAAGCCCCGCCCCCTGTTCCCCTGCTGATCTGGCTGACTACTTTGTGACTCAAATAAAATGTAACAGTAGTCGCCTCCCCACAGCCTGCCTTCAGCCTGCATCCTCCCAATCCCACAATTCCCTGCACACGTGATGTCAATAAGGAAAAGAACATCACAGTGCAGTGCATTGTGGGTTATGTAGTTCCTGTATGCTGTCTATAAGCTGTGGGGAAGTTGTTACAATTTGTAACATCAGTGTTTTAGTCCCTCCTCCCCTGCCAGGATTTCAAATGATGCAGAAAGAGAAGAACTGCTGCTGGGTTTCAGCATATAAAAATGGTATTTATATAAAGGAACAGATTACAGGTAAATTAGGGGTTTCTGTGTTGAGTCCTGAATTTTGTTTCAGAAGCCGGAGTTCCACTACTATATCGAGGGACAAAACCATTTGCTGGAACTGGGGTATCGAACCACAGAATTATGCTTCTTTTCAGAAACCACTGAAGCCGCCAACTAAGCATTTATCTCTGAGCTTTAGGAATGCCCTGATCTACCATAATAAGCCTAGTGAGCTTTATTGTGTCATTGTTGGCCAAATGGCTTTTTACTTACACAACAAGGCAAAATAATAATTTGTTGCAGAACATTACCCTGGTATCTATTAAATACCTGAGTAACAGCTTTAGAAGCTTCCTCCATTTGCTTAAGATAGCAGCTGCCATTTTATGTAGCTTCCTGCCTGCAGTCTAGCCATTATAGCTGAGATCACACATTCCTAAGGGAGGGGGTAGGGAGTTCTTAGCATTCTGGTGGGAGGGGGAGCAGCAGAGGGGAGAGAGTAGAGAACTGTGACGGCCCCGGGAATGAAGGATGTTTCTGAGGGAGGAAGTCAGACACTCAAACATGTTTACAAAAATGGAGACAAGAAATTCTGTGTTTCTTTTGATAGAGGACTCAGTGCAGTGTTTCTGTGAGTGCTATTTACATAGACCTTTTTAATAAAGCTTACTTAGTTTTTATCTTTCCTTCCCCTTTAAAGGTTTTCAGTCCTGATGGCTTTATGGATCTGATCTGATCAAGAACAGATTAGTTCCTGTTTCCTCCACGTTATCTCTTACACCTAAACAACTGTGCTGGGCCACCCTTCAACCACTTTTGTCCCATGATGGTACCATGCCATTAAATTCACTCTTGGAAAGCAGATTCCATGTACAAATCTGGATTCCATGTACAAATTGCACAAATTACACAAGGATCACTTTTTCTGTTTGAATATCTAATCCAAGGTGCAACGTTTAGACACGAGTTCAGGCCTTGGACACTCATACATTTTATGGTACGACAGGCAATTAAGTCTCTTTCATCTTAATTTACTGCAAGCTGAAACTAAGGACAGGAGTGTTTAAAGAAGAAGGAAAGTCATTTTGGCATTTTACTGCCCATAGATTCGCCACATTAGTGCCACCTAGAACGCTATATTTATTCAGGAGAAAGCTTTAAAGTGATACTGACACGAAAAAACGACTTTTCAGATCTATTCAGATTTATCTACATAAAAAGTTACCTATAGGTCATGTTGATCTGTTAGGGTTGGTTTTGTATGTAATTGTTGCTTGAAGTTCCTAAACCTGACTGGTTTGCCAACCTGACTGTCAGTTATAGCTTCTAATGCTAACGGCCTACTGCTGCACCAAAATGGCAGCCCCCTCATAGAAGAACATGGGGGATCAGAAAAGGAATGGGAAAGCATCAGCAAATACTTTTATGGCAAAATGATAAAGCTCATGCAAAGACAATGTTATGATAGATGTAAAAAAGGTTTCATTTTTGGTGTCAGTATCTCTTTAACATACCTGAGTAAAGAACCCTAGAAGCTCCCTCTGTTTCTTTAGATAGTAGCTGCTATTTTAGCTTGGCCTTCATAACTTCCTGCTGCAGTTATAGCCATTGGAAGCTCATATATCCCAAATTAGAGAGGCTTCAGATGGGGTTTTTTGTCTTCCTCTGGATCAACTAGCAGTCAGGCAGGTTATATATAGGCATTATGGTTGAACTTGATGGACGTATGTCTTTTTTCAACCTAACTTACTATGTTACTATGTATTCCTAGGGGAGGGGGAGTGAGTTCTTATTCTGCATTCTTATGGGACGGGGTAGCAGGAGAAGGGAGGGGGAGATGGAGAGAGGAGAGAACTGAGCACCGTGCCCCAAACCTGAAGGAGCCCTAAACGAGAGGAAGACTGATACCGAAGAACATGTTCACAATAAAGGAGACAAGAAATCCTGTGTTTCTTTTGACAGAGGACTCAGTGCAGCATTTCTGTGAGTGCTTGTGGCTGTATTTACATAGACCTTTCTGATAAAGCTTACTTAGTTTTTACCTTTCCTTCTCCTTTAAAGCAAAGCACTAATCACACTTTAGGGGGGCACCTTGATCAGAAGCTAAAATCCTGATTGTCATGGAAACTAACTGGATTGTTCTGTCCTGGATAAAGCACTTCTGTACAGATGGAATCATTATTAACTATGGAATAGCTATGGAATTAAACTATTGCACTGTGAGGCTACAATTTTATTGTTACTGTCACTTTTTATTGCATATATTTCTATTTAGGCCCTCCTCTATTCATTTTCCCAACTCTTGTTCATACCACTGCCTGGTTGCTAGAATAACTTGCACCATAGCAACAAGTTAGTTGCTATAATACCAAACAAGAGCAGCTGAAAAAAACCTTAAATAACTGAATACAAATGTCTACATCATACTAAAAGGTGAACTACCCCTTTAATGGAAATGGTAAAGTAAGAATATAAAAATAAAGGGTGATAGAACTGATTGGGGTGGAGGAAAAATAACAGAACTGGAAACAGGAGGAAAAGTTCAACAGAAGGAAAATGGGAATGGGAAATATAGACAGAGAAACAGAGAAAATGAAGCGAATAGATAGAAGTATAGCGGATAAATTAAGAGAAGGAAATACATCAGCTAGACTGCTCTTATATCTCCTGGGGGCATTTTCCTTTAAGAGGGTAAATGACATCTGGGAACACGAGACCACAGTTACTGTAGACAAGAATGAATCAAATGTTAAACCAGGAACTGCTAATTGAAGGGACTTTTTAGCCTTACATATGACTAGTATTTCCATGCAATGCACCAAAGCAAATCAAAATATTGAAGATTACAGGAGGAATATGAAACAGTGAGACACAAAATAAGATAAATAAATAATTGTGGTCTCCTTTACTCTTTATTTGTGAATAATAATAACCCCCTGTTTGTATTAATGTATTGTACTGTACAGCGCTGCGTACATAAGTAGCACTTTATAAATACAGATATACATACATACATACATACATACAACTGGAGACACTGGACCTCACAGAGAACTAGAATTCCTTGACTGTTAAAATGCACAGTAAATAGAGAGCTGGACTATATGGGAATCTTCTCACCCCATGATGAATATACAGTACCCCATTCATTTTCTTCTGGTTGCCAGGAATCAAGCTGGCCTTATGCAAACTGATAAAGCTGCCAACTCAGACTCCGGCAAGGACTGAATCAGCTGACTTCTACTCACCGTTCCCCCAATATGCTTCCATTATTGGCACTGCGGCCAAACTATCAGATCAGCCCAATTTGGCCCATTAAATCATGGAGAGATCTCTTTGTTTGCCAACCCTGCCAAATGGGCAGATCTATGTGTGTATGGCCAACATTAATGGTCCCAGAAACCAAACAGCAGTTTTGAAATGAATCAGTACAGAAGAAGAATAGTAGAATGCCTAAAAATAAATTAGGCCAAAGATAGTGATGAGTGAATCTGTCCCGTTTTGCCGAAAAATTCGCAAATCTTTAAAAAGATTAGCTGTTGGCCAAATGGCTAGAAGCAAGAGGGCCCACTGTAACCTGGGCCCACCGGGAGTTTTCCTGGTATCCTGTGTGCCAGTCCGACACTGGGGGTATCATTTTCCTTTAACACCTACCAGTAAGCACCCAGGGGTAAGCAAATAAAGGGTTACAAATGTTTTCATGATCTGATGTTGGGGTTGTTCACCTTCGACTTTACGTTTGGCATGATGTAGAGAGTGCTATTCTGAGACAAATTGCAGTTGGTCTCCATTTTTTATTATCTGTGTTTTTTGAATCATTTAGCTTTTTATCTAGCCGTTTTCTAGTTTGGCATTTCAGCAGCTATCTGGTTGCTAAGGTCCAAATTACCCTAGCAACCAGGCTTTGATTTGAATGAGAGACTGGGATATTAATAGAAGATGGCCTCCACAGAAAGATAAGTAATACAAAGTAACAGGAACATTTTAGCCTCACAGAGCAATAGTTTTTTGGCTTCAATGGTTAGCGTCCCCCATTTGAAAGCTGGAAAGAGGCCGAAGAGGAAGGCAAGTAACTCAAAAGCTATAAAAAAGAAAAAAATGCAAACCAACTGAAGTTGTTTAGAATTAGCCATTCTATAACATGCTAAAAGTTAGCTTAAAGGAGAACTACAACCCCCCTAGGAACAAAAGCCCCCTTAACTGCCCTGCATCAACCCCCTCACCTCTCCCTTCTCGCATAGCCTATAACTTTAAAAAGTGAGGTGAGGGGGGGCCGTTGCAGGGCAGTTAAGGGGGCTTTTGTACCTGGGGGGTTTAAGTTCTCCTTTAAGGTACTGTGTCCTTACGTCCCCTGCATGCATTCCATGGAGGCAGCACATGGTGGAAGTGTCAGCTATTTACCAAAAAATGCCCTTATCACATAAAAGAGAAGCTATTTTGGGACAGCGAGCGCTCGGAACTGCTGGCTATAGAAATCCGGAAGCGGCGGGCAGGAGGGAGTCGGAGGTTAATGTCTGAAGTGGTTTTGAAATCATTCCTCTGACTTTGTGTTGATTCTATCAATCCGCACCGCCAGCTGTATTTACTGAGAACATCTGCTGTCCCAAGCAATCCCTCGGCCGCTCCTTCCCAGCGTTTCAGCCTCACCGTACGGATAGGCGCTGATTTTTATCTTTGTTTTTCTATAGTCACGCTCGCTGAGTTCTGATTATTTCTGCTAATTTGAGACATATTTCAGATAGTTTAGATTTTTTCATTTCGGTAAATATTTGTAGCTCGTACCACAAATATTCTGTTGTGTGCTTTCATTCCCTGTCATCCGATGCCACATAGACTCACCGAGCAAGGAATGTGTCCTACAGGGAAGCAACTCCAATGTGCAACGTCTAGTGAAATGCCAAGTACAGGTAACAGACACCTTACATGGAAACCCATTATCCACAAAGTTCCGAATCACAGAAAGCCCATCTCCCATAGACTCCATTATAAGCAAATAATTCACATTTTTAAAAATGATTCCCTTTTCTCTGTAATAATAAAACAATACCTGTACTTGATCCCAACTAAGATATAATTACCCCTTATTGGGGGCAGAACAGCCCTATTGGGTTTATTTAATGGTTAAATGATTCCCTTTTCTCTGTAATAATAAAACAGTACCTGTACTTGATCCTAACTAAGATATAATTACCCCTTATTGGGGGCAGAACAGCCCTATTGGGTTTATTTCATGGTTAAATGATTCCCTTTTCTCTGTAATAATAAAACAGTACCTGTACTTGATCCCAACTAAGATATAATTACCCCTTATTGGGGGCAGAACAGCCCTATTGGGTTTATTTAATGGTTAAATGATTCCCTTTTCTCTGTAATAATAAAACAGTACCTGTACTTGATCCTAACTAAGATATAATTACCCCTTATTGGGGGCAGAACAGCCCTATTGGGTTTATTTCATGGTTAAATGATTCCCTTTTCTCTGTAATAATAAAACAGTACCTGTACTTGATCCCAACTAAGATATAATTACCCCTTATTGGGGGCAGAACAGCCCTATTGGGTTTATTTCATGGTTAAATGATTCCCTTTTCTCTGTAATAATAAAACAGTACCTGTACTTGATCCCAACTAAGATATAATTACCCCTTATTGGGGGCAGAACAGCCCTATTGGGTTTATTTAATGGTTAAATGATTCCCTTTTCTCTGTAATAATAAAACAGTACCTGTACTTGATCCCAACTAAGATATAATTACCCCTTATTGGGGGCACAACAGCCCTATTGGGTTTATTTCATGTTTAAATTATTCCAATGATTGCACACTTCTAGTCAGACCGAAAAAAACTGTGTGTATAGTAGGAGAGCAGTGTACTGCAACATTGCTTTGATGGTACATGTAGTCAGAACCAGCAGTGCAGAGAACAGCATGGGACATAGAGACACTGCTTTTACTAACAATTCAGTTGAGGTTGTCATGACCCCCCTTGTTACTGTGGGGCAGTGGAACCCAAGTTTCTAGTTCATAAAGAAAGTTATAGGTACAAGTATGAGGCAACAGCCCCACCTAGTGACAAACTGTGATTTCTTAACAAAATATATAAAAACATGATTAGGGCAGCAGAAAGGTAATAGAGAGGTTCATTAAGGCCGAGCTGCCCCACTGATTAGAACCAAGTTATTTCCCTGCCCCTAGACTGAAAACAGGGTTTATACACCTCAATCCTCACACTGGACAGCAGTGCAACAGATTATAAATTGCAACAAACCTCTTATGAAAATCCATTTCCCTAGGCATACATGGATAGATTGCCAGTTCTTTGGCCAGACTGTAGTTTTGGCCCCATACAGATGCTCAAGCACTGGCAGTTTAATTTGTGCTGCAGATAAAACAATGAGTTTTAGTATACAATAATGCTTTAATATTACATCTCCCAGAAATGGTAGGGAGCTCTTTGTAATCGGCTGCAATTGGTATAAGGAACGGCTTAATTCCTCTGGAGATGCATAAGTCCACCTACCCACACCATGATTTTAAAACAAGTAAAAACAATATTTCCATACAGGGTCACCATCAGAAACTTTGGGGCCCCACACGTTATTTATATGGGGCCCCCCATGAACACAAGTGCACAGTACAAACATTTTGTGTCTGCAACATAAACAGCTGATTATTAGCAGTTATATAAAGAGTTCCATTGATTAATGCTCTAATACAGGGGTGGGCAGAGTTTTTGGCTCGGGGGCCACATTGACTCACAGGCGGGCCAGGCCGGGCCAACGTCCTCCCACCAGCTCCCTCCATCTCCCCGACCTGCGGCTCCCTCCATCGTTCGGCTGCGTCTGTTTCCCGACTCCCCACTGCATCCTTTTTTATGGTTGCGCCCCCTGCGTATACAAGCGCAACCAATCAGGGCCCAGAAATGATTTAAAGGGACCCGGAGTCGGCGGGCCGGATTAAAAAGGCCAACAGGCCGGATGTGGTCCGCGGACCGTAGTTTGCCCACCCCTGCTCTAATACGTCATTCAGTTTATAGGGGGTTGTGGAATTTGCCCTAAGTTTAACCCCTTCCCACCTACCTGCCCCTGCTTTGTGCTATCATTGCATGATATGGAAGTTACATACGTTTTTGCATAAGTTACGCAAACTGCGAATGTTTAGGGGCCCAATGATGTTGCTGTGGGGGCCAATAACTAGGCAGTAGTAGTTCATAACAATAGTAAAAATAATGTGCTAATAAGTCAGCATTTTAATTGAGGGGTCAGTGGAGTTTATATATGTTAGGTAAGTTTCTTTGAAAATAACGTAAGTTTTTGCATAAGTTAAGTAAACTGCGTAAGTATAGGGGCCCAATGATGTTGCTGCGGGGCCCAATAACCAGTCATTCTCCTGCTGCAAAGTTCATGTAAAAGATGCTGATATAATTCAGTAAATGGCTCCCAATATAAACAGCTGTCGTTACTCAGTGGAATTGACCATAAGTATTTAATTCATTGGGGGTCAGTGGAATTGACCATAAGTATTTAATTCATTGGGGGTCAGTGGAATTGACCATAAGTATTTAATTCATTGGGGGTCAGTGGAATTGACCATAAGTATTTAATTCATTGGGGGTCAGTGGAATTGACCATAAGTATTTAATTCATTGGGGGTCAGTGGAATTGACCATAAGTATTTAATTCATTGGGGGTCAGTGGAATTGACCATAAGTATTTAATTCATTGGGGGTCAGTGGAGTTTGTCCCTGCAAAGCTTCTCTGCATTGGCTTTTGTTGATGCGCAAGTTACTTACATTTCTAGGCAAGTTACGTAGTTCTCTAAGCAGTCTTTGTGGAAGATACGTAAACTGCGTACGTTTTGGCTTAACATTCTGCAGACCTTACCACAATTCATATAACTTTCGCAATGCGACCGGGACCTTTTACGGAAGAAGACGGGGCCCAGCACAATTGTACCCCCGCTTTCCTCCAACGCTGGCACCCCAATTCCACTTTCTCTTGTGTTCTGCTGCAGTCTGCTACTCCTTTCTACTACTACTTTCTCTATATTAATTTAGTTCAATCAGGCAGGTTCATTTACACGAATGAGGAAATTCTACTGTAAACCCCCAAAAACAAATTTGCTCAGTGCTCTTCTAAGAACCATTGCAATTTATATTATTTTGTCAGTATTTTAAGGTATTAGCAGTTTTTAGTATGCCTTGGCCACCTGCTGGGTGTTTCAGCCTACTGCCTACAGTGGACGGAAATTTTTTTTTCAGAGAAAGAATATCTTGTGATCTTGTTCTGCTTAGAAAACGGGCAGATTAGTGTCATATGAAGTTTCTCCGGCCAGCTCTAGTAGTGTAACAACACAAGACAAGCATTAATCATTTAAGATAACTGTAGTTGGTTGGCCAAAGGGCAGTAGGTGGCTATTGGCTCAATTACATTATATTAACTGCGAAAATCTTCTCTACCATTGTCCAACACCAGATTTTAAACCAGTAGGTCACTGACAAACAGTAAAGGTATAAAGTTTTAAAGCAACATTGCCTTTTTATTGCTTTCATATGTCCTTCTGATTCCCAGCTTGTGAAGGTCAAAGATCATTTTATTTATACCTTTGCTTGTCCTACTGTAGAATATTTGTAGGCCATTTGTGATAAAACGATTAAAGGGGGAAAAAAAACATTACTAACTCCTCCAGATTTCCACCATTTCTTCTGACTAAAGACTGTTGGTAATATCATAAAAAAGAAGGGTCAGGAACATGCAAAAGGCTAGGAGGAAGAGTTGCACTGTGGTCTAAATGTATTCTTAGTGCAGTTGGGGATGAAAAACCCACCCAACCTGCTTGACCAATGGGTCTCATTTCTTTTGCACTACACCCAATATAATTTGATATAATTTGCAGCAGATGATACTTGCTTTGTGGTACATGCCAGGTATCCCCTTTACCTTACAATAATTCTCTTTTCTGTTAAGATGACATGTTTGGTGCACTTGTGATTACACTTCAGATAAATACTATACCTAGAGGCATATTTCCTTTGCCCGCCATCCCTGTATTAAAATAAATGTACCCCCTGATCACCACCAGGACTAAGTTACTACTGTGTACTAGAGATTACCAAATAGCTGAGACTGGGACCTGTTATTTGGAAAAGTTTATTTACTTCTGCAGGTATGGGATCCGTTATCCAGCCAGCTACAAATGACAGTAAGGCGCCTCCTATAGACTCCATTTTAATTAAGTAATTAAAAATTTTAAAACATTGCCTTTTTCTCTGTAATAATAAAACAGTACCTGTACTTGATCCCAACTAAGATATAATTACCCCTTATTGGGGGCAGAACAGCCCTATTGGGTTTATTTAATGGTTAAATGATTCCCTTTTCTCTGTAATAATAAAACAGTACCTGTACTTGATCCCAACTAAGATATAATTACCCCTTATTGGGGGCAGAACAGCCCTATTGGGTTTATTTAATGGTTAAATGATTCCCTTTTCTCTTTAATAATAAAACAGTACCTGTACTTGATCCCAACTAAGATATAATTACCCCTTATTGGGGGCAGAACAGCCCTATTGGGTTTATTTAATGGTTAAATGATTCCCTTTTCTCTGTAATAATAAAACAGTACCTGTACTTGATCCCAACTAAGATATAATTACCCTTATTGGGGGCAGAACAGCCCTATTGGGTTTATTTCATGGTTAAATGATTCCCTTTTCTCTGTAATAATAAAACAGTACCTGTACTTGATCCCAACTAAGATATAATTACCCCTTATTGGGGGCAGAACAGCCCTATTGGGTTTATTTAATGGTTAAATGATTCCCTTTTCTCTGTAATAATAAAACAGTACCTGTACTTGATCCCAACTAAGATATAATTACCCCTTATTGGGGGCAGAACAGCCCTATTGGGTTTATTTAATGGTTAAATGATTCCCTTTTCTCTTTAATAATAAAACAGTACCTGTACTTGATCCCAACTAAGATATAATTACCCCTTATTGGGGGCAGAACAGCCCTATTGGGTTTATTTAATGGTTAAATGATTCCCTTTTCTCTGTAATAATAAAACAGTACCTGTACTTGATCCCAACTAAGATATAATTACCCCTTATTGGGGGCAGAACAGCCCTATTGGGTTTATTTCATGGTTAAATGATTCCCTTTTCTCTGTAATAATAAAACAGTACCTGTACTTGATCCCAACTAAGATATAATTACCCCTTATTGGGGGCAGAACAGCCCTATTGGGTTTATTTAATGGTTAAATGATTCCCTTTTCTCTGTAATAATAAAACAGTACCTGTACTTGATCCCAACTAAGGCAAAACAATCCCATTGGGTTTACATTATACTTAAATTATTTTTTAGTGGTCTAATGTTATGGAGATCCAAATCACAGAAAGACCCCTTATCCAGAAAACCCCAGGTCCTGCGCATACCTGTATACCATGACCTGTTTGTGTTGGTCTCAGTTACAAATTAACCACACACGCCTTCTTTCCCACACACGTTTGACAAAACTTACCAAAAATTATTCCCCCCCCAAAAAAGAAACCTTTATTTAATGCGGCATATGAACAAAGATTCAGATATTAAACAAACATTAGGTGAAAAGTTAAACAGCTAACAATAAAAGGTAACAATTGCATTTCACCCCTTTCCCACCATCTTGGATCGTTAAATCCGAGCACACTTGGTTTTTATCTTATGCTCTCTATTTCGTGACCAATAACATGTTGCCAAATATAACAATTAGTAGCCGTATATATATTGAATCTGCCCAATAAGGTTCAGGGTTCCATCTCTATTGGTCAAGCACAATATCAAGAGTACAAAAGAGCATATTTATCCCTAAGAGACATCCAATAAGGCTGCAGTTCCATTGCTACGACGAGCGGAGACAAGATGTCCGCTGGAGAAGACCTGGTTGACTAGAGCGAAGGCCGGTTTCTTATAAACAAAATACACACGCACACAGACAAAAAGAATCATGATAATACTAGACACAGATAATTAATCCTTTATTCAGATGTAGTAAACACATCTATACTCGCAGCTTTAATACCAAATGCCTGTTGGTATCGGAAACAAAAAGTGCAGAGGGTGTTTAGAGTTTGTGAAGCCTTTTCTGGTTACGGGAGGAAATACTGCTGAAATGAAAGATCTATGTCTTTTCCTACTTCACAGGAGGCTGAAAGACATGCTTTTTTTTTTTTGTTTAAATGTTTAAGTACATAAATATGTGAAGGTCTCACGTGGCAAAGGGCTCTTCTGGCAGCAAAGCAGGCGTTTCGTTCTCCCGTTCCTCCGAAACAAGTTTTAAAAAAATGAACAAAAAAAAAGGTTTGTCGCTGGCCTTTCCCAATTATGGATGGGGGTTAGGGGGGGCAAGGAAACAATATCTTTATATATTTATTTATTTTTTATTGGAAGTCAACATAATGAAGTGAAATCTGAAAAAAAGGTGTTTCCCAAAAAAAAAGTGTGAATAAAAACAATTCAAAAAAATGATTTCTAAAGTGCTGACCAGGGAAATGCCATCATAAATAAAGAGCTAGAAAGGCTGGTTATCAAAAAATCACGTTTTTTTTCTCTCTCTCTTTGTAAGCCCAAAGCGAATGTACAAGTTCTATGCACGGAACTGAACGCCCCCCCCCCACACGGCCACTGCCAGGAGGGTACCAAGGTGCCCGGCATGCAGTTTCCCCGTACCACTTGCTATGATCCCCTTGTACATGCACAAAGAACATGATGGAACTATTTCAACACCACAAAAGCAAACCAAAGTCAAATGTGTCAATGGGGAATCTCATTTCAGTGTCAACTGCAGCTGAAATCTAGGTCTAGTAGTCCATGGCAACCAATCTGCAGGTTGAATTCACTGGCATCCGATTGGTTGCAGTTGGATACTAAATTTGGTGCAAGGTCTTTCACAATCACCTGCTTGACATTACATGAGCAGCTAAGAACCTTCGTGACATTAAGTCATTGGGTTATTATTAATGACAGATTGTTCCACACCCCCCCCCCCCCCCAAAAAAAAACAGTAAAGACTTTTAACTGGTCAACTGACAGAGCAGGAAAAGCACTGGCTTAAAGTACTGAAACAAACTGATATTTTTTTTCTTTCCATAAACACGTAAAATAAATGATACCTTCATTAAATAAGCCACAGTTCTAAACCATTCCTTTGTATTCTTTCAAATTGTGTGTAAACAGCATCAGTTTTTATCCAAAGGGTGACTCCGTCGTTCAGTCCGATGTCGGTAACGGGCGATATTGCGTGTAACAAGAAAAACATCAGTTCCTTAAAAATAAAGGAAAAAGGAAGGGAGGAGGAAAAACAAAGGAGACGCGCCTTTGGCAAGGATGGAAGAGCATTCTTCAAAAACTTCTCTTTTTTTAATGACCTGGAGGACATTGTCGCGATTTCCCCATAAAAGATCTTGCTATAATGACTGACGGACTTTTTGCCACTCAACAAATTCATCGAGGAGAACAGGCCCTGAAATATGAAAGAAGCATGTTGTGAATGAGCAGCCAAATCACCCTTGCCTATATATTTCCAAACTAATACTCTTAATACATTCTATTCCAGTGTGGAACTGTTTTACCCCATTACATTAGCTGAAGAGCTGATTCTCTAAAACAGCTATGGGACCTATTATCCAGATTGCTTGGGACAAGGGGTTTTCTAGAAAACAGATCTTTCCGTAATTTGGGTCTCCATACCTTATGTCTGTTAAAAATCATTTAAGCATTAAATAAACCCAATAGGATTGTACTGCCCCCAATAAGGGGTAATTATATCTTAGTTGGGATCAAATACAGGTACTGTTTTATTATTACAGAGAAAAGGGAATCATTTAACCATTAAATAAACCCAATAGGGCTGTTCTGCCCCAATAAGGGGTAATTATATCTTAGTTGGGATCAAGTACAGGTACTGTTTTATTATTACAGAGAAAAGGGAATCATTTAACCATTAAATAAACCCAATAGGGCTGTTCTGCCCCCAATAAGGGGTAATTATATCTTAGTTGGGATCAAGTACAGGTACTGTTTTATTATTACAGAGAAAAGGGAATCATTTAACCATTAAATAAACCCAATAGGATTGTTCTGCCCCCAATAAGGGGTAATTATATCTTAGTTGGGATCAAGTACAGGTACTGTTTTATTATTACAGAGAAAAGGGAATCATTTAACCATGAAATAAACCCAATAGGACTGTTCTGCCCCCAATAAGGGGTAATTATATCTTAGTTGGGATAAAATACAGGCACTGTTTTATTATTACAGAGAAAAAGGGAATATATTTACAAATGTCAAATTACTTCCTTAAAATTGAGTCTATGGGAAATGGCTTTCCTGTCATTTGTAGCTTTCTGGATAATGGATTTCCAGACAACGGATCCCATACCTGCCATTGGAGATCCTTAGCTTTAGCTGTCGGCAACTGCTACCCTATCAACTAAACAAATGGAGTGGATGCCAGAATGAAGGATAAACAGGAGAGTGTTGGCACTGATCAGCTAATAATGTCACACAGTCTCACATTAATAAATAAGCTGCTTTTTAAAAAAAAAAAAAATCTCTAAAATGACTTTGTACACCCCTAAAAATAACATACCTTTCTTCCTGCATCTAGATATATTTTGTTTCTCTATTACAGTCCAATTCAACTACAGCTCTTTTACTTACTTCGTTGTCTAGCATGAAGCTCCACCCCTTTTGCTTTCTGAGCACTCTTTCTAAGCACTCCTTCAAGGTCTTTATAGTCAAAGAGAGAAGAGGTGCCTACTGTGCATACCTGATTGATATTAAATTGAAGCTGAAGCAGTGAGCATGCCCAGTAGGCACCACTTTGAGGTATTCATAGTCGGAGAGAGAAGGAGGGCTCAGAAAACAGTAGGAAGTCATTAAAAGAGCTACAGTTCAGCTGTGTGTAACAGAGAAACAAAACAAATCTGCAATCAGGAAGCAAGGTATGTTATTCTGGGGGACATTTACAGTAATTTTAGGGGATTTAAAAATAAAAGGATTACTTCATTAATGTCAAAAAAGGGAATGTTGTTCATTCCTGAGCTGTTTATAAAGAAAATAAAGCCCGAAAGCCTTACCATGAAGGCACTTGTAATAAAGCCCCCCAACCATTAGATCATACTTAAGAAAGCTGAATATAAGCAGAAGTTGAACCAGGGTAAATGGTTACAGAAAAAGAAATAAATCTAGTGTTACTCACATGCACCGTCTTCATCGTAATTGCTAAGATCTGCATGCACAGTCCTGCTGAATTCTAAGACATTGTACCACTGGTCTTTGTTCATAACTCTGTACTTTGATTGCTGAGGGAGGAAAAACCTTTGTTATCAACCGGATCTTTCAGATTGCAAAGTCATATGCTCAGCTTCTAGCTCATTACTCAAACCCATTATCTCACAGCAGCACCAGTTGTGAGACATATCAGTGAGGATGGCTGTGAGCAATTAGGATACAGTTTAACGCAGGCCCCATGGTATAATGGCAAACGGCAAGAACTGGGACTGATTATGGATAGAAAGCAGGTCTTTAGGAGGCTATTCACGCTAAGATCCACTCACTTGGCGAGGTCGCCAAAAAGAAATAAATACACGGGACGATAAGCTGCCGAATCGGTCTAAGGTAGGTACCGATATCGCCAGCTAGAATTGGCCTGTGTATGGCAGCCTTTAGTCTGAACTTGGTACTCAACTTTGCCTTTGGTTGTAATTCAATAATAAAAAGCAGTAGTCAGAACACAGAAAAACTCTTCTTAGCATGCCTGTCCCACAGTCGCAATGACTATTTACAAATACATAATGTTGTCCCTCATGTAGACTGAACTTTCATTTATCAGAGTCTTAAAGGAGAAGGAAAGGCTAGTAAAGAGTTAATCTCAAGCTGCAGGCATACCTTCAGTTGTCTCAACAGTGCCCTTAAGTCTCCCCATATTTCACCTGTTCAGATGATCAGAAGTCAAACAGGAATAAAAAATGCTGAGCTGTGTAAAGAAAGTTCTCATAATGCCTCACTCCTGCTCAGACACCCAGACCAAGTGTACATGTTTGTAAGACTATGAGTCAGCTTCCCGCTGATTGGCTCAGACCCGCATTCCTAAGGGGGGGAGTGAGTTCTTAGCATTCTTGAGGGAGGGGGGAGCAGGAGAGAGGAGAAAGCAGAGAGCTGCGTGTCTGTGGCACATAAAATACAGACACAACAAATCTTTAGACAGAGAAGTCAGTGCAGCGTTTCTGTGAGTGCTTATGGCTGTATTTACATAGACCTTTCTGATAAAGCTTACTTAGTTTTTACCTTTCTTTCTCCTTTAATCGCTTCTCATGAACAACATCAACTCTCTGAACACTTTGGTTGGGCCTCTACTTGGGAACATGGGAGAAATAGGGGAAAAGAGAGAAAGCCAGAGCCCCTATGCTACATGTGCTGCTTTATAAATGCCCATAACGTTAGTATGTTTTCCTACCCAAAGATCCATTGCTTCCTCTTACCTCCAAATACTGATAGAACACTGAGAAGAGGGGCCACGTCCTTCCTAACAAGAGAGCTAACATGGACTTTGCTGTGTCAATATCCAGACTTCGCTGGTCCTTGTCCTGCAGTAAAGGAAAATGAATGGACAGTGTGCTTATTTGTTACAAAAATGCCAGGTAATGAAGCACTATCATTTATTGAAAGGAAGCTGCCCCAAGGAAACACAGAACCAACGTTTAGTAGAGGACTAAGGGTTTTATACTATGGGAGAGATCTTGTGGGTCATTACACAATGAACTGTATCCATTAAACCCATTTAAAAAGAACATTGTGGGTAAAGAAACCTTTTATGTGTCAGTAAGAAATCTTTTTATTTAAGGGGAAAATAACTAAACTAAAAAAAAAACTAAAACAAAACAAATGAAAGTACAATTGATTTTCTTCTGCAATTTCCATTATTTTTCTTTAAAACTGCTATATATAATGAACTTGCTGCCTACATGTTTTACAACATATTTTATGAGAAAAACAAGGAATTGTGAATTTGCTCTACTTAGAACTGACTCTTCTCTGCTCATTTGCTACATTTTCTTAGCAGAGAAACATTACACGACTTTGCTTTTCTCATGAAATAAATTTTCAGCAAACTTGAACAGCAGGTGGCGCTGTTGGTTCAAATTCAATATATAAATGTAACAGTCTTTCATCAGTGATGATTTGGGTACTTCTGTGATGGACGCCCAAGCATGCTTGGAAAGGGAAAAACGATAATACATAAGCATTTATACATAAAAACAGGAAAATAGTTTCCCTTGAAGAAATCTAATGGAAGAAAAACATATTTCTATATTTTTATTAAACAGCAAAAGTGGTGTGGAATGCTGGGATAAATAATGGAAGAATAGTGATCCAAACTGCAGTTATTGGTGCCAAGGGTTTGTTTCAAATTTGTTTTTCATTCTAAATAAAGACAATTTAATGATGTTTTTTGTATGATGAACCCAGGGGGTCAGCGGTTATTCTTGCATGAATCCAATTCAGACTTACCCTTGCAAAATCAAATGCGTATCTGTAAATATTCTTAAAAGCTGTGATATCATTCAGTTGAGCGCGTAGGAAATCAAATTTACTCTGCAGCTTCTCGGTACAGTCACATCTTAAACATTAAATATCAGAAAATTGAGATTAGCAAGAAGCTTAACACCTGCAACTTAAGGAGGAACCAGCAAGAACCCATAATATACTTTTTTCAAGCCCCTTTTCAGTTGTTGAGGCCCCCACTTAACACATAATAAAATTACACACATATATGAAAACATTAAAGTATTAGTCACAGTCCTAAGAGTAGATAGGTTAGTGAATAAGCCCTCTGAAATTGACCTATAAAGCTGGGCAATTTAAAAGATATAAAGGTGGGAATGTTGGGATTGTTTACACTAGCTCCTATAAAATAATAACTCCCTGGAAGTCACAAGTTGCTTAAGTCAGATATAAAGAAGGCTAACACAGGGCTTGAAGGAAACAGAAATTTAAGACCTTTGATACTCCGATAACTGTGTATTGTTTATGTATTGTAACAAAAGACAAAAGTAACAAAGAATAATGCAGTAAATAAATAATGCAATAAATAATGCAGAATAAATGCAGTAATGCATGCTGTGAGTAATACCGTGGCGTGTAAGAACCACTATAATTGCTGTGCTGTGAATATTCGGGGGATGGAGATAATGGGGGTGCCATTGCCAAAGAAGGATCCAGAAATAACCCTGCCACCTCTGGCTGTAATGTGAAATGCCAGATTGGCTGGGTGGCAACCCTACCATCTAGGGCTGGGCGATATACCGTTTAATACCGAATATCGGTGTTTTTTTTTTTTTTTTAAAACTATATTAATTTTTCAGATACCGCAATACCGGGGTGTCAGGGTACTCACCTGTGCGGCCCGGTCTCGCGCCCCTCCTTGCATGGGTGCGCGCGTCCCATTGTCCGCGGGACGTTGCGCACGCGCGTCAAAGCGCACGTACATGTCAAAGTGTGCACGTCCGTGACGCGCTGGTTCTTTGCATGCGTGGGGGGTATTTAAAGCTATCAAACGCCTCCTCCTGTGCTATGTTGTCTGCGGCCTTGCCTGGGAAACTAAGCCTGCCTGATTTACCTTACGACTTTCTGTTGCCGATCCTTCGCTTGCCTGACTCTGATTTTCAATACTGCAGTAATTATTCTCTAATTTATTAGGAAATGGGGTTAACACCTAATCATGCATGGAAAAAAAAAATACCGTCAAATACCGTGACACCGATATAATTTTGAAAAATACCGTGATATAGATTTTTGGTCATACCGCCCAGCTCTACTACCATCAGCGCTTTCAGGCCAGCAAGGGCCAGTGCCAGGAACCCTACCTATAATCCCTCCCTTCCCTGACTCTTTCCACAGATGATCACCCCCTTTTATATAGAGACCAGCCTCTGCCCCACCCATTATCCCCACCCACCCATTTCTCCACCCCCCAACCTAAAGGCCTTTATTAATAGCAAGAAAAGTGGGTCTAGGTTACAGTCAATGGGAGGCAAGAGATGATTCTGGGTGCTTTTCTGCCAGCTAAGAACATATCGAGTGCCAGGCAATTATTGTTCGAAATTACTAACTGCCATGTTTCCGAGCAACAATTGCCTGCACCATGATTACCCTGGCATGGTCACGACTGTGAAAATGTGATTGTGAGGCTGGAAACTCCACAGGTGGCCAAACAATTGCTGTCATGCAGTGTATAAGTGGCCTAACTATACACACAAAGAAAAAAATCCAAAAACCCACAAAGGCCCAATCAAAGACTTAAGGGATCATTTAAGAAAAATCCAGTGCTCTCGAGGCTCAGCTAGTCCTGTCCCTAAAGGACATGTCAAGCCAAAAAATATTTTTTGTTAGCCTAATAAAAGAGAACATAATTTTAAGTAACTTTCCATATAAATTCATGAAAACTTTTAGTGCTTTTAAAGGTATTTGTAAATGTTATTGCTATTGAAAGCAGCATTTGCCGAGTCAGAGCCCCCAGGGTAGAGAATAGAAAAGGACAAACACTACTTTTAATAGCAATTATATATACAAGTAACTTAAAAACCATTACAAATTTACAATAAATGTATATTTGAAAGTTGCTTAGAATGTTTTCTTATATTAGGCAACAAATTATTTTGTTGGGTTGATGTGTCTTGCTATGCCTGAAACTATCTGCACAATACGTACTTGATCCCAACTAGGATATAATTACCCCTTATTGGGGGCAGAACAGCCCTATTGGGTTTATTTAATGGTTAAATAATTCCCTTTTCCCTGTAATAATAAAACAGTACCTGTACTTGATCCCAACTAAGATATAATTACCCCTTATTGGGGGCAGAACAGCCCTATTGGGTTTATTTAATGGTTAAATGATTCCCTTTTCCCTGTAATAATAAAACAGTACCTGTACTTGATCCCAACTAAGATATAATTAATCCTAATTGGACAATCCTATTGGGTTTAATTAATGTTTTATTGATTTTTTAGTAGACTTGAGGTATGGCAATATAAATAACAGAAAGACCCCTTATGTGGAACACCCTTGGTCCCGCGCATTCTGGATAACAGGTCCTATACCTGTACAACTAATGAGTCAAGGCTCTAAGCCCTTTCCCAAAGCACTGTATTGCTAAATGCCATTTTTCTCTACATTTATAAACCAGAGTGGATTTTATTGAATCTGCAGTGTTTGTTATTGGGAAGGAAGCTGACAACACTGCATTATATTGTAAGTCATGTTTATATGGCGTAGCTGCTGTAGGGCTATTGATTGTTAGATATAAAGTCTAAGTATAATGTGTTATCTATCTATATTTACGTCAGTGGTTGAAGAGACTGACTGACCAATCATTTGCTAAGGTTGCTAAATAGAGTTCTAGATCAGTTCTATATCAGGATTTTTGTGGGTTATCTCACCGTACAATTCCTTTGCACCCTTTCCCATATTTCCTTGCTTGCACCGCCATATTCCCAAGCACATAACAGAAAAAAATGCAGCACTTACTGTAAAGAGGTCATTCCTTTAAGCCATTCCTCCTTAGTAAAAAAGCCCATGTTTTCTGCCTCTAATTTCCAGGCTAGAACCAACATAATTATCTGTGCCAGAGAAAAGCAATAGTAAAACAAATGTATTTTGCACACCATCGGACGCACAACACCATTAAACAGACACATTTACAAAATGGGATTGCATTGCCTTTTGCCAAGACCGCTTCTAGAACGTATGCTTAGTACAGGTATCGGACCCCTTATCTGGAAACCCATTATCTAGAAAGTTTCGAATTATGGAAAGGCCATCTACCACAGACTCTATAAGCAAATAATTCTCATTTATTTCAGTTTACCTTTTCCTCTGTAATAATAAAACAGTACCTGTACTTGATCCCAACTAAGATATAATTACCCCTTATTGGGGGCAGAACAGCCCTATTGGGTTTATTTCATGGTTAAATGATTCCCTTTTCTCTGTAATAATAAAACAGTACCTGTACTTGATCCCAACTAAGATATAATTACCCCTTATTGGGGGCAGAAGAAGTAACTCCTAAGGAAATCTTTGTGTAAAAATCACCTTAAAGGGGACACAATAACAACAATATTGTAGGCAACATTCATGTTCCCACACGACAATTTGATCAGAATAACCTGCTATATGTTTTTTTAGACTGTGGGGAAAAAAGCCACACAGACACATGGATAACTCTATGTATGTATGTATGTATGTATGTATGTATGTATGTATGTATGTATGTATGTATGTATGTATGTATGTATATATATATATATATATATATATATATATATATGTATATGTATATATATATATATATATGTATATGTATATATATATATATATATATATATATATGTATATGTATATATATATATATATATATATGTATATGTATATATATATATATATATATATATATATATATATATATATATATATATATATATATATATATATATATATAATATATATATATATATAAAGGTCCCGGGTATATATATATATATATATATATATATATATATATATATATATATATAGTGCCCTGGTTGGAACAGAACCAGGGGCCGCAAGCAACCAATGCTAAACACTGTTCCGAGGCTCAGCCCTATATCAGTATCTGCTTTTAATAACAAACACTAGTACATATAGTAAGCTATAGCACATGTAAATTATTAATTGGCGATGGTAATGCCTACACTAATGAGCAGACAGACTAGTTTGTTTACTCACACGCAGCAAATCTGCCTGGCATTAAGTCTACAGATGGTCAGAGGGATAATAAGGAGTAGTGTATTGGGACTAATGTTAAACGGCTAATCCATCTGTTTAGCTAATGTTAAATCACAGAAAAACGGCTCAGATAATTCCTTTTTAACAAGAAATATTTTCCATGAATGTTTCCTAGAGTAATATGCCTCCTATAAGCATGGTAAGTATACTTAAAGGGATTCTGTTATGATTTTTATGGGGTACTTTATTTCTAAATGACACTTTTTACATAGCAAATAATTCACTCTGCCATTTAACATTTTATTCTTGAACCAACAAATGTATTTGTTGCTGTAATATTGGTGTGTAGGCGCCATCTCAGTGCATTGTGCCTGAGTCTGAGCTTTCAGCCAGCGCCACACACTGCTTTCAGCTAACCTATTGCTTCTCCTACTCCCATGTAACTGTAGAAGTCCCAAGCCGGACTTGGATTTCTTACTATTGAATGCTATTCTGATACCTACTGGGAGCTGCTATCTTGCTCCCTTCCCATTGTTCTGCTGTTGGGAGGGGGGGGGGGGGGATATCACTCCAACTTGCAGCGCAGCAGTAAAGTGTGACTAAAGATTATCAGAGCACAGGTCACACGGCTGTGGCACCCTGGGAAATGAAGAATATGGCTAGCCCCATGTGAAATTTAAAAAGTAATTATAAAAGAATCTGTTTGTGTTCTTGAAAAACATATTTCAATGCAGGATTCTGCTGGAGAAGCTCTATTAACTGATGCATTTTACTGACTGTAAAAACACCAAAGCGTTATGATGGTCTTTAAAGTGCCTTCTTCAGGATGCAGATCTTTATGTCAAAAATCATAATCCTTGTGTTTTTTTTTTTAGACTAAATGAACTAAATTCGCATTATAAACCCATTAAAAACTCTATGTTGTCTTTGTACTATTTCCATATTTTGCAAACTATTCTATTCTCTTTTGATTTACATTTTACACAGTGTCCCAACTTCTTTTCAAAACAGGGTTATCAATACTTTTTAGGACGTTTTCATTTCTAGGTGCTTTAATAATTCAATTCCATAAATCTATAGTGAAATAAAATATATAAACAGATAGTGGGCCTTTAAACGAAGCCAAAGTCCTGCCTAGCAAGCTATTTGGTCTATTTCCACCCGGCTGGCTCTTTTAGCTAGTTAAGGACAGAGTTCTTCTGAGTAACCTATAAATGATTACACAAAGAAAGAAGCTGAAGCCAGTTATAATAAAATACTTACATTTTCTGGTTCAACACCAATATCTTCACAGAATTTTTCCATAGCTTCAGGCCCGACAATTTCATCAGGACCTTTCATATAGGAGATTGAAAATAAAAAAATTATGGGGTCATAAATTTTACAAAATCCCATCATCCCAAGTGCACTCTTTCCATTTTGTCTTATCTAAAAGAGCAGCAGCAAACAGTAAAGTGTGGGCACACATCTAGTAACACATTTTTACTACACACTGTAATGGATAATGATGATTCTCGGGGACCCGGTGACACTCAGGATACAGCATACCCACATAGGCAGGCAGACTACATGCATCCTTCACAATAATAAATTCAAACAGAAAGGAGCCCGAGTAAGAATCCTGAGGAAGGAACAGGCTCAGTATCTCTAACCTGCAGCCTTTAGAATATGAATACCAGAAATGCAACCAGACTTTGGTTATTGTTCCAGGCCCAATAAACAATATAAATGGCAACAAATGCAACCAGACTTTGGTCATTGCTCCAGGCCCAATATCCAATATAAATGCCAACAAATGCAACCAGACTTTGGTTATTATTCCAGGCCCAATATAAATGCCAACAAATGCAACCAGACTTTGGTTATTGTTCCAGGCCCAATATCCAACATAAATGCCAACAAATGCAACCAGACTTTGGTTATTGTTCCAGGCTCAATATCCAATATAAATGCCAACAAATGCAACCAGACTTTGGTTATTGTTCCAGGCTCAATATCCAACATAAATGCCAACAAATGCAACCAGACTTTGGTCATTGCTCCAGGCCCAATATCCAATATAAATGCCAACAAATGCAACCAGACTTTGGTTATTGTTCCAGGCTCAATATCCAATATAAATGCCAACAAATGCAACCAGACTTTGGTTATTGTTCCAGGCCCAATATCCAATATAAATGCTAACAAATGCAACCAGACTCTGGTCATCCTTCCATTCAACCCACACAAATCAAACATCCTACCAAGAATTAACCTTCAGACAATTGGAAGAGTCCTTCACATCGGCATTTTGAAAATTTAGACAGTTATGAAGAAACATAAATGTATGACTTACCCGCATACTCATAAAACCAGGCCAGGCACTTTTTGCTAGAAAACAGGTCTTCCCCATTTATAATTTTACTTGTTGCTTGTGATCTGCAATAACTAAGGTGATAAGGGAAATAAACATTTGGTATTCACTTCATAAATTGAAAGGGGTGGGTCACCTTCAAATTAACTTTGATTATAATGTAGACACTGGTATTCTGAGAAAAAAAATATTTTTTGTGTTTTTTCAGTTATTTAGCATTCTCAGCAGTTTTCCAGTTTGGTATTTCACCAGATATCTGGTTGACAGTGACATATAATTCAAAAAGCTAAATAAAGAAAAACAATTGCAAAGTTGCTAGGAATAGGATGTTCTATATTTATTTTTGTCACTTTAAAGTCTCTCCTTAGGCCTTAGTCCAAGTTATGTGAGGTCAATTCAAGAGCTTAATCACTCCTCTGACCCTTGCAACCTGTTAGAGTCGCTCAGTAGCAATGACTCCTCTTAAAAAGAATCCAAAAAAATTATAAACAACTCTTTCAAATTAGGAGTTGGCTATAAAAAAGATCTCACCAGCAATTGCTATTTTCAAGATATAGAAGTTAAAGGGCAACTGTCACTATATTGTTATTTTTATACAAAAAGAACAAAAGGGTTTTGTTGTTATTTTCTTATAGGTTTTTGGTTTATTATAGTGTTTTATAATACACTGCAAAAAACGCAACCCAGCTGTGACAGTTAGGCACTGACAGTTGCTGACTCATGCTGGAATAAAGTGAAATCTGTCAGTGACTCAGCATGCGTGTGTTGGTTGGGCTACATACAAACAATTGCAAATAAATGAATACAAATTATGTACAACACCGATTTATAACACACGTACTACAGAGGGGTTTTTTTCCCTCCTGTTTAAGAGGACACGTTATAGTCAAGAATAATATTTCTAAACTACTCTTAGGGGGTCATGTAATAAAAAGGCACTACCAATAAGGGGGCAGAACCAGGGAAGCTCTGAATTACAGGAATGTCATCTCCCATAGACTCTTAAATAATACAAAGACCCTTTAACCAGAAAACACCAGGCCCTGAGTATTCTGGATCACAGGTCCCATACCTGTATTAAAGGAGAAGGAAAGGTAAAAACTAAGTAAGCTTTATCAGAAAGGTCTATGTAAATACAGCCATAAGCACTTACAGTAATGCTGTAATTTCTATCAAAAGAAACACAGGATTTCTTGTCTCCTTTTTTGTAAACATTCTTGTGTATCAGACTTCCTTAATTCGCAGGGCCAGAGTCTGCATAGCTCTTTGCTCTTCCTTCTCCTGCTCCCCTCTCCCATAAGAATTTACCCCCCCCTCCCATAGATCAGAATGTGTGATCTATGCTACCAACAGCTAGAGTTACAGCAGGAAGCTACAGAGTTTCTAGGGCTCTTTACTCAGGTATCGTAAAGCCTTCTGCAGAATAAATCATACATTGTTCTAGGTGGCACTTATGTGGCTTATCTAATGGCAGTTAAATGGCAAAATGACTTTCCTTCTCCATTTCATCCCTCTGGTTTGTATTAGGAACTGCGCTCACACACAAACCAAGGGCACAAATACTTCCTGGGTGGAAACGGCCAATGTATAGAGCAGTGTCTTTTCCTCTCACACTTCTTCCTGTCAGGTGATCAGTAAGGTACAACACTCAACACCACAAAATGGCTGTTCAAGATAAAAAGGGCGATACTTTAATACCGATGTGTATATGATAATTTGAAAGGTCACATAAAAAATGTTGGTAACAATATTCTTTCAAACGCTATCACCTTTAAGCAACTGATTGCACTTAAGTAATGCCGTACCTAGTTATTCTACATTTTTTTAGGTTCATTTCTTCAGAGGAGTTGGATTTTCTCTTTTTCTTCACAGGCATTTTATCAGAGGGAGAAGAATTCAGTATAATGGAGATCAGTCACAGCGTCTACAAGAGAACAGGAGGAAAAGTTAAAGTAAAGCCTGTCAGGTAGAAGCAGCCGCACGCTGTCCTCTGTGGGATTTCCGAGAGCTCCCAGCTGCTGCAAACTACCAAAGGAAAATACAAATTCTATTTTCTAATGCCCAAAAATAGGGTTTTTCCGTTGCAACTTCTTCTGTGCAAATAAATCACTTTGATTCACAAGGTTTAACCATCAAAGTGTTTTCCCCAAAATTCAAAATGGCAGAAATAATGTTCAAATGGGACCTGTCACCAACACAATAAAAGCTGTATAATAAAAGTACTATTTAAATTAAATATGAAACCGTATTTTTTAATTAAAATTTCAATACTGTAGCTGTTATAAATGTATTTAAAAATCGTCAATCATATATTGCCTGCCTCTTCTCTATTCCTTAGGCATAGAGGGGGGACAGGCAATTATTTTCACCTTCCACTCAGCACTTCCTAGATGTCACTACACTCCTCATTTCCCCTTTATCATCATGCTTTATAATTGTGTATCTGTTCATGGGCTTGGACATCAGGTCCCTTATTCTGGGGCAAACACAAGATTTTAGGGTGATACTAAACTTGCCTTAATAACAGGGTTCACAAAATGGCACCTGCCTTCTTGCTGTGATTTCCAAGACTGAAGGAAGCAAAATGCGAATCATTTCACCGATTTACCCTAATTTTAAAGGGGATCTTTAATTGGCTGATTTCCCCAGGCCCCTTTAGCCAGACAAATCCCCCTACATTTTTTTAAGCCATACGGTTCTGCTACTGCCTCAACCTTACCTGCATTAATAGACCACTTATTACAGAGGCCAGTAGGACCGCTATATTTTCAGAAAAACACGGCCCTACCGGCTTCTGAAAATTGTTGAAAATTGAAAAATTACAGCGGGTTAGGTGGGGACAGCCCTTTGAGGGACATAGGTGGGCATTTTTTCCCCCCCTTACTGGCAGAAATGTTTTCCTTGGGAAGAATAATGCACTTGTGTGGTAAATGAGCTCTAATAACTCTCTTGAAACAGAATTAAGCTGACCATACACGCACCGATGATATCGTAAGAAAACCTCGTTGATCGGCCAGGTTAAAAGATTTTGATTGGGCGCCCAAGCAAAATCTACGTTCAGGGCTGAATCGGCAGAAGGAGGTAGAATTTGTATTGTTTCTACCCCCATATCTGATTATTCAGCCCTGAACATTAGAGGAGGGTGGGAACGATCTTTCATGTGACCAATGGTCACACGAAAGACCAAAATTGCTATGTGTATGGCCACCTTTAGGATATACCCTTATTTCAAGAGTCAGACCCAGCAGTGCAGACAAAGATGAAAACAAATCACCAAACAAATGTAATTAATGAAGGTTCCTCTACATTTCTTTCGTTATGCAAAAATAAAACATTGGTACAGTGGCAGAGAAAAGACAGATATAGGTGAATGAAGCATTTTAGGTTTATCTGCTGCATAAAACACCCCCAACGAAGGGCATAAAGTAAAAATGCATACATTTCCATAGCACATGATGTTCATGCAGTATCTCTACCATTTCCACTATAAGGAAAGGAGAGTGCAAATGAAACCCCATACGTGGAGGATATTTTGGATACCAACAGAGCGGTTGGGACAAACAAATAAAAAACCAACAAATGTAGCTCTTGGCTTCTGCAAAGCATTCCCTGCACTGCCAAACTCCTCTCTGCAGTTCTTCAAAAGCTTTGTCATATTTCTTAGATGTGAACTCCCATGTGTCAACAGCACAACTGACCGGGAAGCAAACAAGCCCTGCGGCAGCCTGGCAGCTCCGTGTTTAACGCTGCCCGTGCCCGGTGAGTGGTACCTTTCAAGGCCTCCCAAGCACAACTACAGCCTACAATTCCATGGACATTAAGATGAGATAGGCTAATAAAATAAATTGCTGATTTAGCCCCTGCAGACATTGGGGGCTATTTATTAAGCTGTGTAAAACTACATTTGCCGAAAAAAAACAGTGTAAAAAGCTGTGTAACATAAATGGCAAATTTTACCTTCTCAACGCGATTTTACAATGTTATTTCCAGTAAAGGAAAAATTACTGGTTATCTGTGGCAAATTTTGTCCCTATTTTTACACAGCATAATAATAGGCCCCTGACACTTAAATGTTCAGATTGGCACAATATGGCAGAGCAAGCTGGGCAAAGGCCCACTCATCTCGCCATGTATGGCTAGCTTAATGATATCCCCTACCTTTTAGAATGTAAGCTCTTGTGAGCAGGGCCCTCCCCCTAGTGTGTCCGATCTCATCGCAAACCATTTTTGTGAATTGTTTATATGTACATGTTAACTGTTATGTCTTTTGTACCCCTCTATTCTGTAAAGCGCTGCGTAAATTGATGGCGCTATATAAATAATAATAATAATCCAATATCATAATGCAAAGTGAAAATAGAGATTGGATTATGGCTCAAACCAGAATCATTTATTTAAAGTGGTACATTAAAAGGGTATGGGATCGGTTATCTGGAAACCCGTTATTCAGAAAGTTCTAAATTACGGGAAGGCCATCTCTCATAGACTCCATTATAAGCAAATAATTCTAATTTCTAAAATTGATTTATTTTATTATTACAGAGAAAAAGGAATAATTTAATAAGGGGTAATTATATCTTAGTTGGGATCAAGTACAGGTACTGTTTTATTATTACAGAGAAAAGGGAATCATTTAACCATGAAATAAACCCAATAGGGCTGTTCTGCCCCCAATAAGGGGTAATTATATCTTAGTTGGGATCAAGTACAGGTACTGTTTTATTATTACAGAGAAAAGGGAATCATTTAACCATTAAATAAACCCAATAGGACTGTTCTGCCCCCAATAAGGGGTAATTATATCTTAGTTGGGATCAAATACAGGTACTGTTTTATTATTACAGAGAAAAGGGAATCATTTAACCATTAAATAAACCCAATAGGACTGTTCTGCCCCCAATAAGGGGTAATTATATCTTAGTTGGGATCAAGTACAGGTATTGTTTTATTATTACTGAGAAAAAAGGAAACATCTTGAAAAAAAACATTAATTATTTCCTTAAAATGGAGTCAATGGGAAATGGTCATTATGTAATTCGGAACTTTCTGGATAACAGGTTTTACGGATAATCGGTCCGATACCTGGACAAGTAACTGCATGTAATGAATGCATATTGGAAAGTTGCTTAGAATTACAGTTATTTTGATTGGGCTAAATGTTATATTTGGCTAGACACCTGTCTGTCCCACATTTCATTCCAAATTTTTTCCAAAGGTTTCTATATGATTTGCGGTTCTACCTCTATTGTTATAACCATCTCTATGTTGCTGGGAAGACTATCTACTAGAAACTGAATCATTTTTGTTGGTAATTGCATTTTTCAGTACCATAAATATTACTGAGGTTGGCCACTGAATTAATCCCCTAGGTGTTTAGCTGGATTGAGGTCAGAGCTCTGTGCAGGACAGTCAAGGCCTTCCCCACAAAGTGTAAACCACTGAATTGTCAACAATGTACCTGCATGGTGTAGCCTTATAGTTTATTTAATTGGGACCATGGGACCCTAATGAAAAACAGCCCCAGACCATTGTTCCTCCTCCGCCATCTTTTATCGTTAGGACAGCACATTGAGGCAGGTAACAGTTCTCCTGGCAAAGGTTTTTAAAACAAAACTAACACAAAGAGGCAAAGCTGCAACTAAATTAAAGTTTGTACAAGGCTTATAAAGTCTGCTGAAGGGCTACTAAGGGCCCCAAAGCATGGGTGTTTTACCTACATCTGCCATCTGGTAGACAAGTACTATTTTATCTGTCGTCAACTTTTAAGTGCAGTTCCTTGGGTACAAGCCCATAAAGGAGACTTAGATGCCCTGCAATGCACAAAAAACCCCATATGGTAAGCAAAGATTAAAAGACTATCCCCCATATGTAATAAAAGGCACTAAGTTTGCCCAGGAACAGTAACTCATATCAACCAATAAGATGTTTGCTTTTAAACAGGTGACCAGTAAATGCTACCTGCTGATTGGTTGCTATGGCTTACTACACTCAGGCAAACTTAGGGCCTTTTAGTACATAAACCCATATAAGATTTACTAGAACTGGGGCAAACTTTGCCCATAGTACTACAGAGGTGCAATGTTCTGCACTACTCTCATAGACATAAAGTGCTCCCAATACCAAAACACGCTTCGCCTCATTAATTTAGAGGCACCGCGTGAAAGAGACAGGGTGATGTTTCTGTGGAAGGAGCCCGACAGTCGGACAAAACAAGCAGTGAGACATTCGGAAAAAGTGTTTGCAATAAGTCGCTCACACCTTTGGCTAAACACACACACAAATCCTGTAGGGCTCGGCCTATAACAACCCTGTGTTTACAGATCTGCATGGTTTTATTCAATCACGAGATCAAACTGCAACTCGTGTTTTTTTCCCCATCTTAACTGCATTCCTCCACATTTTATGTTGCATTTTTAAATGCAGAAGTACCTGCAAAAAGTTAATTTAAATGATCTGTCACCATAGAATTTTTCATAAAGAAACATTGAAAACTTAATACAGATATAACGTGAAGTACCTGTGCAGAAAACACACTCACTAAGTTTGCCTTGAGAAGGGCCGAGATGGAGCTAAAGTCTAATCTTTAAATTCAGTCATACGGCTGCTGCATGTGGGCTGTGGTTATTAGAATAATAAATGCTGTCTATAAGCTTAATTTGCCCTTCAAGGGGAAACAGAGCCCTATATTTAGGATGAGTTTCAAGAGTCAGAATTAGAGAAAAGGAATAAAGTATATTTTCTTTGAGACCTCAATTTCTGTACTTAGGTCTATAATGGCATCACCAATATACATGGACAGATGTGGCTTGTTGGTTGACAATGATAGGTTCTATACAAGTATGGGATCTATGTATTATCTTTAGCTGGCCATTCATGATAAGATTCACTCATTTGGTGATCTCGCTTAAGGTTTGGCAATCTCACCTAAGGTGGGTGATAGGCCCTAGGGCCAAACAATCGAATTACAAACCTGCACAATTGACACCTGGACAATTTTCAGCCAGATATTGGTCAAGTATGGCCGTTGGGAGTCCCCATACATGAGCAGGTTAGCTGCCGAATCAGTGGCTCATGAGCAACATGTTGCTCCCCAACTCTTTGGATGTTGCTCTCAGTGCCCCCAAACCAGGGAGTTATTTTTGAATTCCTGACTTGGGGGCAAGTTTTGGTTGAATAAAAACAAGATTTCCTACCAAATAAAGCCCCTGTAAGCTGATAGTGTGCATAGAGGCCCCTAATAGCCAATCACAGCCCTTATTTGGCTCCTCAATGAACTTTTATGGTGCTTGTGTTGCTCTCCAAGTCTTTTTACATTTGACTGTGGCTCAGGAGTTAGAAAGGTTGGGGAGCCCTGGTCTAAAGGAACTGAATTGGCAGTTAAAATATGTCCATGTATGGCCACCATTTTCCTTTCTATACTATGTCCTGTTGGTTCTGACTTTTAAATCTTTGCAGCTGAAGCCAGATGATTAACAGACCTGTGAAGCAGCATACAAGGTTGCTACATTGCTCCAAAAGTCATAACCAATTTCAAAGTAAGTAAAGTAGTAAATTTACAATTACGAAAACCAATTAAAAAATGTTTATGAACGTGTTTGGAGGTTTTGGTGTTTGGAGGTTTTGGTGTTTGGAGTGCTCTTGAAGGAAATACACTATTTTTATCATATCAGTACATCATATTTATATAAAAACTACTTACCCAGGAAAGGCTGTATCCTCAACACTGTGTACATAAAACAAGTAAAATAGATACATACAAAAATGCACAAGTAAAACTATGCAAAGCAGACATATAAATATATATGAGGACACGTGTAGTATACAGCAAAGTAACACAGCACCCTAATACATACAGAATAGGAGATAACTAGACCCTAAGCCTGTTGCTGTTGTTAAAGTGCAGCCTCCTTTATCATCCAATTGTCAAGGGCTGCTGTAAGTTGATGTGACCTGCACTTCAGCATCAGCAGCACTGTGTGCCCACCATCATAGCAGTACATTGGAATAAATCAGTAAAACCCAACCTGCTGCGCTACAGCTAGGACTATGAATAAACTCTGAATGCTTTGGGCTTTCAGGTATGAGGGGAGGGAGTTGCAATTTAAAAACAGCCGGAATGTTGCCAGTTGGACACGCTCAGCATAGTGTTTGTGTACCTTATTCCATATCTACCTACCTACCTATATGGCACAACTGTGTGCCAAATTTTGAGTATACAGAGCATGTACTCTACAAAGGAGGATACTGCCATTACTTTAAGCTCTATGGGACCAGGACCTCATGTCTCTTATAGATCTGTAATCTTGAATATTTTTTTTATAGCGTATTATCCTATTAATCTCAGTGTGAGTGTACAATACATACACAAGTAGCTCTATACAAATATACATAAAGTGGGTGTATGAAACACATATGTGCAGTTGCACCTCTCTTTGTCTGCACATACCATTACAATGCACCCAGGGAACAGCATTTGCAATCCTATTATATAACAACCCATATGCCTATAGCGAAATCTGGCTCCCTGAATGTGCAGCTAAGGGATCGGGCAGGCTGGCGTGATGTGGCTGTTCTAAACTACAACTCTCGCCTTGTGGAATCTTTTTTTTTTGGGGGGGGGGGATGCTGGAAGTTGTGGTGCAGTAGCAGCTGTACAGCCGCAGGTTGGGGATCCCTTGGGTAAGCGGCCGATTGAGAAGCCGCTACCGGGTGTCATTGCACCTAGCACACAAGGCGAACAGGACAAAGCCTTTTATTACCTCTCCGGTCCAGGAGCTGTTGCAGCCTAAGCAGGAGCGCACTGAATCACTGCCCGGCCAAGGGTGAGAACGTCGCTTGGGCTGGCGTTCTCGGTGCGCGTTGATGACGTCAGGCGGTGCGACTGAAGCCACCAGAGTGTAAGGGCAAAGAGTAAGAGGGTAGGGCTTTGGCTGTGTATCATCTGCAGTTTCACATGATACAGATCATCTTTAGTATAAGGCTACAGTACATTGATGCTGGGCAGGACTGCCACTTACCTATAATAATATTAAGTAGTTTACATGCATCTCTAGGGTTTAGTCACTAACATAAGTGCAGTTGCCAGTAGCACTCTTCAGTGATTAGATTTGAAGAGTCTGCCGGTAATTATAGCATGTAAGCAAGGATCTGATAGGTTGCTAGAGGTAACTACTCTGGTGCAGTTTAGCGCCCATGTCAGTAAATCAGCTATTGCCCTGTTTAAAGGAACAGTAACACCAAAAAATTCAAGTGTATAAAAGAAATTCCAATATAATGTACTGCTGCCCTGCACTGGTACAACTGGGGTGTTTGCCTCAGAAACACTACTATAGTTTATATAAAGAATGCAGCTGTGTAGCCATGGGGGTAGCCATTCTAAGGAGAAAAGGCACAGGCACATAGCAGATAACAGATAAAACACTATTGTATTCTATAGAGCTTATCCATTATCTGCTATGTAACCTGTGCCTTTTCTCCTTTTTTTCCAGCTTGAACGGCTGCCCCCAGGGCTACACAGCAGCTTATTTATATAAACTATAGTAGAGTTACTGTAGCAAACACACAACTTTTACCAGTGCAGGGCAACAGTACATTATATTTCTTTTACTTTAAAACTCTTTCATTTTTTGGTGTTACTGTTCCTTTAATAGGTAATTCACTAAGAAAACTACAGGTATAGGACCTGTTATCCAGAATGCTCAGGACCTGGGGTTTTTCGGATAAGGTGTCTTCCTGTAATTTGGATCTTCATACCTTAAGTCTACTAAAAAATCAATAAAAAACTTATAAACCCAATAGGCTTGTTTTACATCCAAAAATGATTCATTCTATCTTAGTTGGGATCAAATACAAGGTACTGTTTTATTTTTACAGAGAAAAAGGAAATCAATTTTAAAAATATGAATTATTTGTTTAACATGGAGTCTATGGGAGACAAGCTTTCCTTAACGGAGCTTTCAGGATAACGGGTTTCCGGATAATGGATCCTATACCTGTACTATAAAGCTGAGGTATTTTATGAGTAGCAGCATTTCTTGTTGCAAATTGTTGTCAAAGAGTGAATGAATATATATATATACAATAGTTTATTGATGTGCTGATCTAACGTTTCGGCTGAAGCCTCAGCCTTTCTCAAAGTTACATATCAAGGTGAAAGTAAGCCATAAATACTACAACTGGCAGGAAATTCACGTTGATGCACGTCGTTGTTTGAATTTCCCACCAGTTGTTGTATTTCTGACTTACTTTCACCCTGATATGTAACTTAGAGAAAGGCTGAGGCTGAGGCTTCAGCCGAAACGTTAGTTCACCACATCTCTATTTTGGGAAAAGTCCATTTATTCCACTTTTATTGCCCATGTCCAATAACCCACCAGCTACTTTTCTCTGCTTTCCCTTTCTGGGTTGATTCATGTGTGCCACTAATAGATATTGGGTAATGGTGCAGTAGTACTGCGGTGGGGGCTCAAATTGCCACCCCATACCAAATCTTCTTTGTATCAATCAGAGGATATTATTCCATTTTAGAGCCGGTAACTATCACAGCTTCCTGACAGATATTAGCAATAATATCAAACTTTAAAATGTTTTTGCCAGTAATTAAAATTGATCACTGGTTATGCCTGGTAGACAGGGTTAGGGATCTCCTTAATTATGTTATCTCAATGGTTTAGTGCATGGCTCCTTATGGAAACCCTGTGATTGTCCCTGAAAGGTTGTAAATATTGTGTGACCAACGTCATTCCCCATGTCCTCCAGAGCTGCTTTTTGCAGACTTTTAGCTAATTTGGTGTGTTGAACTGTTCCCAGCCCAGGGCAGGGTGCACAAACTGCCTGCTCATCAAACTATCAGCTTAAGTGTTGTCGTTCTCAGAATGTTATAAAATAAAATTGTAAACAAATTGTTAAAATTTAAAAAAATAAAAAAGTGTCCATCTCAGAATGTTGTCATCGGAAGACCAGTTAGTAGCAAAACCCTTCTCTTACCTATCTACTACCTTTATATTTTGCATTTTATCCACATTTTAATGGAATTGGGCCATGAAGGTTTCATAGGCACATGTGGCAGCTCTAACAGGCAAATGTTTACCATGGTTCAACAGCAACCAACTATGTTACTATGTTACATGGATAGGAAACTGGCTGGGTGATTGTCAGTGGTACATTCTCTGCTCAGCAGGGGTGTATTTAGATCCGGTATTGCCTTAGGCACCCCTAAATACACCCCTGCCCTAGGCACCAGATCTAAACATGCCCCTACGTCGTGCGTGTGATGTCACGTGCACTGTATACATGATATCATACACACCAACATCGGGGAAATGACATTACGCGCAGTGTGCTTGTGACGTCAGTTCCCCAGAGCCCGTGACCCCCTACCCCCCTCAGCTCCATTGCTGGATTTCCTATGAAAATCCATGGCAGGGGCTGGGGGCTTTTTGTTTTCTTAAATAAAAAAAGAAACTATAGGGACCCGAGGGCCAGCCCCCGAAATGTGCTGCCCTGGGCACAGGGTGCCTTATTATAACTATGCACCTGGTGCTTGGAGTAGGGTTCTTTGTAGGGTCCCAAATGGTTTTGTATTGGGTAGACTTTTATTTAACTTGTTTTTTAATAACTTAGATTGAAAGTAATGTATTGATATTTGCAGATGACACAATACTTTGCAGCCCAATTAATTCTATCTGGAATGTGACATGCTGACAAACTGTCAATCTGGGCTTTAGTCAAAATAGTAGATATATTGGATATCTTTAAGAGGGGCTTGGATGGCTTTTTAGCAAGTGAGGGAATAACAGGGTTACTGGTCCAATTGCCATCTTTGAGTCAGGAAGGATTTTCCCTTCTAAGGCTAGCTCTGAAGGGGTTTTTTTGGCCTTCCTCTGGATTAACTAACAGTTAGGCAGGTTTTATTTAGACATAAAATTTTAAACTCCTTGGAACCTGTTTTTTTTCAGCCTATGTTACTATGTGTACTTATTTCAATATCCAAAAACCTTTTTTTTACCAAGTAGTCCTTTATATACATAGAGAGATGTCGCAAAGCAATTCGGTTTTATGGCCTAGGCATGCAAACGTGACATGAATCTGAGGGAACTTTACTTCATTCAGAAGCCGGGACCGCGCTCGGCTATTGCCGTCTCGGAGACGCGCACGTCAGAACGCAGCCGCCATGTTGGCAGAGGTAGTTACGGCGGAGTGCCGGTTGCTATGGTAGCGGCCCTTCAACAAGGTGTAGCGGATAGGGCAGAGTGCCAGCCAGGTACCCGTACTGCAGCCGAGGAGAGAAAGCCATGCCGGGAGCCGGCGGAGACAAGAGGAAGCGCTTTGTGCTAAGCACGGTGCATAACTACCTGGGGCTGCCCTGGGACGGAGAGGTTCCCGGCTGCGCGGAGCTGGAGCGCTTCTTGGATGATGGGAATGAGTTCATTCTGTCCGGGAGTAAGGCCGGGGCCCGGGTCCGCTTCTCTAACAAGGTACCGACTCGCTGGGGGGTCACTGTCACTGTCACTGTGTGGGGAGGCCGGGAATGAGCAGGGAACTAGGGGTGTCATTGCCCTGACTCAGCCACTTACTCCTGAGGGGCCACACTCACCCTCATACAGTATCCAAGGGGCCACACTCACCCTCATACAGTATCCAAGGGGCCACACTCACCCTCATACTGTATCCAAGGGGCCACACTCACCCTCATACAGTATCCAAGGGGCCACACTCACCCTCATACAGTATCCAAGGGGCCACACTCACCCTCATACAGTATCCAAGGGGGCCACACTCACCCTCATACAGTATCCAAGGGGGCCACACTCACCCTCATACAGTATCCAAGGGGGCCACACTCACCCTCATACTGTATCCAAGGGGGCCACACTCACCCTCATACAGTATCCAAGGGGGCCACACTCACCCTCATACTGTATCCAAGGGGGCCACACTCACCCTCATACTGTATCCAAGGGGCCACACTCACCCTCATACAGTATCCAAGGGGCCACACTCACCCTCATACAGTATCCAAGGGGCCACACTCACCCTCATACTGTATCCAAGGGGCCACACTCACCCTCATACAGTATCCCAAGGGGCCACACTCACCCTCATACAGTATCCAAGGGGCCACACTCACCCTCATACAGTATCCAAGGGGCCACACTCACCCTCATACAGTATTCCAAGGGGCCACACTCACCCTCATACAGTATCCCAAGGGGCACACTCCCCTCATACAGTATCCAAGGGGCCACACCACCCCTCATACAGTATCCAAGGGGCCACACTCACCCTCATACAGTATCCAAGGGGGCCACACTCACCCCTCATACAGTATCCAAGGGGGCCACACTCACCCTCATACTGTATCAAGGGGGCCACACTCACCCTCATACAGTATCCAAGGAGTTGTGACATGCCCCTGGGGCCACACTCACTCCTCATACAGTATCCAAGGGGGCACACTCACCCTCATACAGTATCCAAGGGGGCCACACACTCCTCATACAGTATCCAAGGGGCACACTCACCCTCATACCAGTATCCAAGGGGCCACACTCACCCTCATACAGTATCCAAGGGGGCCACACTCACCCTCATACTGTATCCAAGGGGGCCACACTCACCCTCATACTGTATCCAAGGGGGCCACACTCACCTCATACAGTATCCAAGGGCCACACTCACCCTCATACAGTATCCAAGGGGCCACACTCACCCTCATACAGTATCCAAGGGCCACCACTCACCCTCATACAGTATCCAAGGGGCCACACTCACCCTCATACAGTATCCAAGGGCCACACTCACCCTCATACAGTATCCAAGGGGCCACACTCACCCTCATACAGTATCCAAGGGGGTCACACTCACCCTCATTACAGTATCAAGGGGGGGCCACACTCACCCTCATACTGTATCCAAGGGGGCCACACTCACCTTCATACTGTATCCAGGGGGCCACACTCACCTCATACATATCCAGGGGGCCACACTCACCCTCATTACTGTATCCAAGGGGGCCACAACTACCCTCATACTGTATCCAAGGGGCCACACTCACCCTCATACAGTATCCAAGGGGCCACACTCACCCTCATACAGTATCCAAGGGGCCACACTCACCCTCATACTGTATCCAAGGGGGCCACACTCACCCTCATACTGTATCCAAGGGGGCCACACTCACCCTCATACAGTATCCAAGGGGCCACACTCACCCTCATACAGTATCCAAGGGCCACACTCACCCTCATACAGTATCCAAGGGGCCACACTCACCCTCATACAGTATCCAAGGGGCCACACTCACCCTCATACAGTATCCAAGGGGGCCACACTCACCCTCATACAGTATCCAAGGGGGCCACACTCACCCTCATACTGTATCCAAGGGGGCCACACTCACCCTCATACAGTATCCAAGGAGTTGTGACATGCCCCTGGGGGCCACACTCACTCTCATACAGTATCCAAGGGGGCCACACTCACCCTCATACAGTATCCAAGGGGCCACACTCACCCTCATACAGTATCCAAGGGGCCACACTCACCCTCATACAGTATCCAAGGGGGCCACACTCACCCTCATACAGTATCCAAGGGGGCCACACTCACCCTCATACTGTATCCAAGGGGGCCACACTCACCCTCATACTGTATCCAAGGGGCCACACTCACCCTCATACAGTATCCAAGGGGCCACACTCACCCTCATACAGTATCCAAGGGGCCACACTCACCCTCATACAGTATCCAAGGGGCCACACTCACCCTCATACAGTATCCAAGGGGCCACACTCACCCTCATACAGTATCCAAGGGGCCACACTCACCCTCATACAGTATCCAAGGGGGCCACACTCACCCTCATACAGTATCCAAGGGGGCCACACTCACCCTCATACAGTATCCAAGGGGGCCACACTCACCCTCATACTGTATCCAAGGGGGCCACACTCACCCTCATACAGTATCCAAGGAGTTGTGACATGCCCCTGGGGGCCACACTCACTCTCATACAGTATCCAAGGGGGCCACACTCACCCTCATACAGTATCCAAGGGGGCCACACTCACCCTCATACAGTATCCAAGGGGGCCACACTCACCCTCATACAGTATCCAAGGGGCCACACCACATCACCCTCATACAGTATCCAAGGGCCACACTCACCCTCATACAGTATCCAAGGGGCCACACTCACCCTCATACAGTATCCAAGGGGCCACACTCACCCTCATACAGTATCCAAGGGGCCACACTCACCCTCATACAGTATCCAAGGGGGCCACACTCACCCTCATACAGTATCCAAGGGGGCCACACTCACCCTCATACAGTATCCAAGGGGCCACACTCACCCTCATACTGTATCCAAGGGGGCCACACTCACCCTCATACAGTATCCAAGGAGTTGTGACATGCCCCTGGGGGCCACACTCACTCTCATACAGTATCCAAGGGGGCCACACTCACCCTCATACAGTATCCAAGGGGGCCACACTCACCCTCATACAGTATCCAAGGGGGCCACACTCACCCTCATACAGTATCCAAGGGGGCCACACTCACCCTCATACAGTATCCAAGGGGGCCACACTCACCCTCATACTGTATCCAAGGGGGCCACACTCACCCTCATACTGTATCCAAGGGGGCCACACTCACCCTCATACAGTATCCAAGGGGGCCACACTCACCCTCGTACCGTATCCAAGGGGGCCACACTCACCCTCATACAGTATAAAAGGGGGCCACACTCACCCTCATACAGTATAAAAGGGGGTCACACTCACCCTCATACAGTATCCAAGGGGGCCACACTCACCCTCATACAGTATCCAAGGGGGTCACACTCACCCTCATACTGTATCCAAGGGGGCCACACTCACCCTCATACTGTATCCAAGGGGGCCACACTCACCCTCATACAGTATCCAAGGGGGCCACACTCACCCTCATACTGATCCAAGGGGCCACACTCACCTCATACTGTATCCAAGGGGGCCACACTCACCCTCATACTGTATCCAAGGGGGCCACACTCACCCTCATACTGTATCCAAGGGGGCCACACTCACCCTCATACTGTATCCAAGGGGGCCACACTCACCCTCATACTGTATCCAAGGGGGCCACACTCACCCTCGTACCGTATCCAAGGGGGCCACACTCACCCTCGTACCGTATCCAAGGGGGCCACACTCACCCTCGTACCGTATCCAAGGGGGCCACACTCACCCTCGTACCGTATCCAAGGGGGCCACACTCACCCTCATACAGTATCCAAGGGGGCCACACTCACCCTCATACTGTATCCAAGGGGGACCACACTCACCCTCATACAGTATCCAAGGGGTCACACTCACCCTCATACAGTATCCAAGGGGGTCACACTCACCCTCATACAGTATCCAAGGGGGCCACACTCACCCTCATACAGTATCCAAGGGGGTCACACTCACCCTCATACAGTATCCAAGGGGGTCACACTCACCCTCATACAGTATCCAAGGGGGCCACACTCACCCTCATACAGTATCCAAGGGGCCACACTCACCCTCATACAGTATCCAAGGGGCCACACTCACCCTCATACAGTATCCAAGGGGCCACCACCCATACAGTATCAAGGGGCCACACTCACCCTCATACAGTATCCATGGGGGCCACACTCACCCTCATACAGTATCCAAGGGGCCCACACTCACCCTCATACTGTATCCAAGGGGGCCACACTCACCCTCATACTGTATCCAAGGGGGCCACACTCACCCTCATACAGTATCCAAGGGGGCCACACTCACCCTCATACTGTATCCAAGGGGGCCACACTCACCCTCATACTGTATCCAATGGGGCCACACTCACCCTCATACTGTATCCAAGGGGCCACACTCACCCTCATACTGTATCCAAGGGGGCCACACTCACCCTCATACCGTATCCAAGGGGGCCACACTCACCCTCGTACCGTATCCAAGGGGGCCACACTCACCCTCGTACCGTATCCAAGGGGGCCACACTCACCCTCGTACCGTATCCAAGGGGGCCACACTCACCCTCGTACCGTATCCAAGGGGGCCACACTCACCCTCATACAGTATCCAAGGGGGCCACACTCACCCTCATACTGTATCCAAGGGGACCACACTCACCCTCATACAGTATCCAAGGGGGTCACACTCACCCTCATACAGTATCCAAGGGGGTCACACTCACCCTCATACAGTATCCAAGGGGGCCACACTCACCCTCATACAGTATCCAAGGGGGTCACACTCACCCTCATACAGTATCCAAGGGGGTCACACTCACCCTCATACAGTATCCAAGGGGCCACACTCACCCTCATACAGTATCCAAGGGGCCACACTCACCCTCATACAGTATCCAAGGGGCCACACTCACCCTCATACAGTATCCAAGGGCCACACTCACCCTCATACAGTATCCATGGGGGCCACACTCACCCTCATACAGTATCCAAGGGGCCCACACTCACCCTCATACTGTATCCAAGGGGGCCACACTCACCCTCATACTGTATCCAAGGGGGCCACACTCACCCTCATACAGTATCCAAGGGGGCCACACTCACCCTCATACTGTATCCAAGGGGGCCACACTCACCCTCATACTGTATCCAATGGGGCCACACTCACCCTCATACTGTATCCAAGGGGCCACACTCACCCTCATACAGTATCCAAGGGGCCACACTCACCCTCATACAGTATCCAAGGGCCACACTCACCCTCATACAGTATCCAAGGGGCCACACTCACCCTCATACAGTATCCAAGGGGCCACACTCACCCTCATACAGTATCCAAGGGGCCACACTCACCCTCATACAGTATCCAAGGGCCACACTCACCCTCATACAGTATCCAAGGGGCCACACTCACCCTCATACAGTATCCAAGGGGGCCACACTCACCCTCATACAGTATCCAAGGGGGCCACACTCACCCTCATACTGTATCCAAGGGGGCCACACTCACCCTCATACAGTATCCAAGGAGTTGTGACATGCCCCTGGGGGCCACACTCACTCTCATACAGTATCCAAGGGGGCCACACTCACCCTCATACAGTATCCAAGGGGGCCACACTCACCCTCATACAGTATCCAAGGGGCCACACTCACCCTCATACAGTATCCAAGGGGGCCACACTCACCCTCATACAGTATCCAAGGGGGCCACACTCACCCTCATACTGTATCCAAGGGGGCCACACTCACCCTCATACTGTATCCAAGGGGGCCACACTCACCCTCATACAGTATCCAAGGGGCCACACTCACCCTCATACAGTATCCAAGGGGCCACACTCACCCTCATACAGTATCCAAGGGGCCACACTCACCCTCATACAGTATCCAAGGGGCCACACTCACCCTCATACAGTATCCAAGGGGCCACACTCACCCTCATACAGTATCCAAGGGGCCACACTCACCCTCATACAGTATCCAAGGGGCCACACTCACCCTCATACAGTATCCAAGGGGGCCACACTCACCCTCATACAGTATCCAAGGGGGCCACACTCACCCTCATACAGTATCCAAGGGGGCCACACTCACCCTCATACTGTATCCAAGGGGGCCACACTCACCCTCATACAGTATCCAAGGAGTTGTGACATGCCCCTGGGGGCCACACTCACTCTCATACAGTATCCAAGGGGGCCACACTCACCCTCATACAGTATCCAAGGGGGCCACACTCACCCTCATACAGTATCCAAGGGGCCACACTCACCCTCATACAGTATCCAAGGGGCCACACTCACCCTCATACAGTATCCAAGGGGCCACACTCACCCTCATACAGTATCCAAGGGGCCACACTCACCCTCATACAGTATCCAAGGGGGCCACACTCACCCTCATACAGTATCCAAGGGGGCCACACTCACCCTCATACAGTATCCAAGGGGGCCACACTCACCCTCATACTGTATCCAAGGGGGCCACACTCACCCTCATACAGTATCCAAGGAGTTGTGACATGCCCCTGGGGGCCACACTCACTCTCATACAGTATCCAAGGGGCCACACTCACCCTCATACAGTATCCAAGGGGGCCACACTCACCCTCATACAGTATCCAAGGGGGCCACACTCACCCTCATACAGTATCCAAGGGGGCCACACTCACCCTCATACAGTATCCAAGGGGGCCACACTCACCCTCATACTGTATCCAAGGGGGCCACACTCACCCTCATACTGTATCCAAGGGGGCCACACTCACCCTCATACAGTATCCAAGGGGGCCACACTCACCCTCGTACCGTATCCAAGGGGGCCACACTCACCCTCATACAGTATAAAAGGGGGCCACACTCACCCTCATACAGTATAAAAGGGGGTCACACTCACCCTCATACAGTATCCAAGGGGGCCACACTCACCCTCATACAGTATCCAAGGGGGTCACACTCACCCTCATACTGTATCCAAGGGGGCCCACACTCACCCTCATACTGTATCCAAGGGGGCCACACTCACCCTCATACAGTATCCAAGGGGGCCACACTCACCCTCATACTGTATCCAAGGGGGCCACACTCACCCTCATACTGTATCCAAGGGGCCACACTCACCCTCATACTGTATCCAAGGGGGCCACACTCACCCTCATACTGTATCCAAGGGGGCCACACTCACCCTCATACTGTATCCAAGGGGGCCACACTCACCCTCATACAGTATCCAAGGGGGCCACACTCACCCTCGTACCGTATCCAAGGGGGCCACACTCACCCTCGTACCGTATCCAGGGGGCCACACTCACCCTCGTACCGTATCCAAGGGGGCCACACTCACCCTCGTACCGTATCCAAGGGGGCCACACTCACCCTCATACAGTATCCAAGGGGGCCACACTCACCCTCATACTGTATCCAAGGGGACCACACTCACCCTCATACAGTATCCAAGGGGGTCACACTCACCCTCATACAGTATCCAAGGGGGTCACACTCACCCTCATACAGTATCCAAGGGGGCCACACTCACCCTCATACAGTATCCAAGGGGTCACACTCACCCTCATACAGTATCCAAGGGGTCACACTCACCCTCATACAGTATCCAAGGGGGCCACACTCACCCTCATACAGTATCCAAGGGGGTCACACTCACCCTCATACAGTATCCAAGGGGGCCACACTCACCCTCATACAGTATCCAAGGGGGCCACACTCACCCTCATACTGTATCCAAGGGGGCCACACTCACCCTCATACTGTATCCAAGGGGGCCACACTCACCCTCATACTGTATCCAAGGGGGCCACACTCACCCTCATACTGTATCCAAGGGGGCCACACTCACCCTCATACTGTATCCAAGGGGGCAACACTCACCCTCATACAGTATCCAAGGGGGCCACACTCACCCTCGTACCGTATCCAAGGGGGCCACACTCACCCTCGTACCGTATCCAAGGGGGCCACACTCACCCTCATACAGTATCCAAGGGGGCCGCACTCACCCTCATACAGTATCCAAGGGGGCCACACTCACCCTCATACTGTATCCAAGGGGGCCACACTCACCCTCATACAGTATCCAAGGAGTTGTGACATGCCCCTGGGGGGGGGGCATTTGCACTCTGGCTCAGTTGCAGACCCCTAAGGGGCTTCAGTCATTCTGTGTATGGGCTAATGCTATGGGCCACACACACCTGGAGGGCCCCATTCATCTGGCAATACTTGCACCCATATGAAACAAGGTTTCGGTGCGTGTATGGGGGATCGATGAGGCGACCAATGTTGCAGAAGTTTTGTGGCCTAATACATTACATAAGGCTCTGTGTGTTAATACACATTTTTATGCAACTAAAACTTGCCTCCAAGCCAGGAAATTGAAAATAAGCACCTACTTTAACTCCACTGGGAGCAACATCCAAGGGGGTGGGGAGAAACATGTTGGGGATCACAGTACTAGAGGGTTTCCCTTTGTGCATTCCCTACTATAGAGCATCATCCTCTGCTTATCATCTTTGTCCTGGGGTTCACATCTTTTGCACTAGGTTTATTAATATTTTCTTTGTATATTTCCTTGGCTGGTTAAAGATCATATAATATATATACTCACTAATGCACACCTCACTGATTAGCTTGTCACAAACATGGATTCAGGACTAATTTTGATCCATGCTCATTCTCTTTCTCTAACTTTTTCCCCAAACTGAAGCAATTAAACAATGTATTATAACATTTCTGTGCAGCTCCTTAGATAGGATGAATGGTGCCCTCCAGCCAGCTTATTGTGGCTCAGTAAAAGCTAGGGATGCACCACTATTTTCAGATTTGGGCGATTCCTTCGTAAGAGATTCGGGCAAACAGCGGGAAAACCTTTCCAATTTTTTCGTGCAAGCGTATGAAAAAGTCACGCAAGCGGCGAAAAATTCACCGAAAATACGCTCGGAGCGTTTGTGTCTTAGTAAATCTGTCCCTATGTCTCTGTTTAATCTTTTAGCTTTTTGTTTTTTTGACATTTCTATCATTCTATAATTTTGTTATTTGTTTTGCACTCTATGCGTGGGGTCATAGTGACACACTTAGCACCAAATTCACACACAGGGTATTTAGTGGGGATTGTGGACAGTATGAGGCATCTTGAGAAAGGTCCTAATATGTGACGTTGATCTTGCACATTAAAGAATTATTTTGATAATTTCATCAAGTCCTGCGAGTGCCAAGTGTTTTGTTTTCTATACCATTTAGCTCCTTACCCGGCACCCAGGCTTTTTATTTATTTTTTGGATAAAATATATGTATATTAATACCTATAAACAGGACCAGCACACCATTTCACAGCATTTCTTCTATTTATTCATTCACCGTGCGTTCCAACGTTTCTGTCCCTCCTGGGACCTTTATCAAGGATTTAGATATTTTGACTTCAGCACCCATCTGTTAAACTGGTTTAGAGTGTGGACACACAGCTTGACTTATATATATATATAGATATATAGATATATACTGTATATATACATAGCAAATAGAAATAGTTCACTTCTACACTTCACCTAAGACCTGTGAGAGCGGCTTTCTTCATTATCTACATTTCCTATACATTTTCGAAGACAGCACCCAGGCGTATTCCTTTTCTGTGACGTGAGTGCTGGCACTTCCTACTTGCTATATATATATATATATATATATACACACACACATACATACATATATACATATACAGATACAGTTAAAAAAATCCCCTCTTAGTGGTCTTTTGGATACTGGGAGGTACCCAGGCCGCTACCTTCTTTCCCTGAATCAGGCCTGCTTAGCTTGTTGTTCTGTTATTAATGCATTCCATGCAGATATTTCTATATGTTGTGCTTTATTTATTATTTTATTTTAAAAAGGAGCCACTCTAAGGGATCTTACAAATGGGCATTTTTTGTGTCTACAAATGCATGCTGAGTAAATATAAAAGAATAATTGCCTAATTATTTATTTTTAAGCTAACTGAAGTGCTTTTTTTGTAAATTTGCAAATGCAAACCTATATTCTTTTGTCCAGGGTTGGACTGGGCCGGTGGGACACCAGGGAAAAACCCTGCTGACCCAGACCCGATGCCTGCCGATGCTTCCCAGCTCAGCTCCCAACCCCCCGATCGATAAGCATAATGGCCTCTGATGGGCCCTGCACCCCACAGTCTCACCCTGCTATTATTTTTTGAACATGCATCATGCGCCAGAAAATGCAGCATATTGCATCCTAAACAATGCAATGCAGCACAAATGCAATAAATCCCAATGCCAATGAGCACAACCAGGCAAAATTTAATGGAATCATTAAGCAGTGTTCTGAAACCTGCATCTCAAATGTGTACCAGCTAATTCTTTCCATTATATTCCTGGTTGAGCTCATAAGCTTTCAGAGTTGCGAGGACACACGTGGCAATTAGTAGCCGCAACTTTTTAAAAAAAGTCACAGCATCTAATTCGCACAGCAAAAACGCAGTACGATTAATGTCATCCCACTTTTATAAAACCCTTTGGTGGGAAAGAATAAAATAGAATAAAACATTTTATTTTTAACTGACAGAAGCTTACATAGTTGCATTAAAAATGCAAATAAACTAAGTATATGTGTGTTTACAGCATCAGCATGCATTTGTTAAGACATAAATAAAATAGCCCTATTTCACAGTAGCTACTTTACTTCTGTTGTCGGATGCGGTCACTGTGACATTTAAAACTGTTACAGGCTGATACATTAGTTATTGGAATGTTCCTGAAGGACCCAAGAAATGACAGAAACTCATTTAGAAATTGTAACAGTTACTCAAATTGTAACAAAGAGACTTCAGTGCCGCTGCAAGTTGAGGAGTGCGCTCAGTAAGGGCACGTAAATGGAGCCTCAGAATAGATTTTTCTTTATTGGAAGAATGATTCACTTTCCAATGTAAATTCATTAACAATGCTTAATGGCTTTAAAATTATTTCTGAAATTGCAACAAAAACAGTATCAGTCGCTTTCTGCACTGCTGCTTCCCACTACCTAACAGTTTAGCTGAAGTTAGCTCTCCTCCAGCCAAGACTCCATGTTCCCACAATACACCCTGCGTTTCTTCTCAGGTCTGTTAATCAGCTGCCTTCAAACCAGCAGTGCCGAGACAGACAGGTACTATGGTAATGATGGTAAAACCACTGGAAATTGTCAATTCGATTTGGAAATTTGCTTAGAATTTGATTTTCTTTAATTAGGCAAAAGTTTTCTTATAGGGGGTTTTGCATTTGATTTGTCAATTGCCATAATGATGGTTTTTATTTTAATGAAAGTAAGGATGCACCCAATCCAGGATCTGGTTTAGGATTTGGCCAAGATTCTGCCTTTTTCGGCACTATTCGAATAGTCTTTCACCCCCCCCAAAAAAAGCAGTGGTCAACCACCTGTACCAAGAGGGATCTCCTGGTGTTGGCAGACATATTGCACATGATGAGTGAGCGCCCCAGTAACATTGGGGGGTGGTTCAGAGAGACTTATTATACTCAAGTGTGTCGTCCCACCACAAGGCCTGCAGCCACCCCCATGAATACAGCCTTGCCTGCGTTCGCCAGTGCTGTATTCATAAGGGGCAGGTGAGGGTCTTTAAACCGCAACTTCAGCAGGGGAAATTGTAAATAAATCCAGTTAGAGTCGCTGTGGCTCTCAAGGAGTTTTACCCACTTAATATTTTACCCACTTCTTATTCTTTGAACTTGACACTCCTGGCTTAAAAAAAATAGCAGTCAGGCTTAGGACAGTGGGACTTGTCCTGGAGGGAGTTCTTTTAGTGTTAGGGAGCCATTTGGGGCTAATTTGGCTCCAACCCCTGTGCTACATAATGATATAAAAGAAATTGTACTTAACAAGGATATGGGAAGGATTCCCACTTGCTACCTTGTTACGCTTCAACTTCTGAGCTGTTTTTGTCCCTTTTTAGCTTGATCCCGGTGACACCAAAGAGAACGTGCTCGTGTTCTTTAAAATACGTCCTGACGTCATTACCGAAGACAATCTGTATGGAAATATCCTGATATCATCTATGCTCGAATCTCCCATCAATACACTTTACCAAGCAGTAAGGCAAGTCTATGCACCAATATTACTAAAGGTGAGTGATTCAAAGATCATGTATTGCTTTCAATATTTATTTTAGTTTATTTTTGCTTTTGTTTCACTTCTGTCCTGTCATTGTTTCTAATTACTATAATATTTACTCTCAACCCCTTTCTTATGAATGAATTGTACACTCATCTTTTACAAAGTTGTCTAGTGAGTATAGTATATAGAGTGCAAGGTCCTATATGTTATGCCAGGCATAGGTTAGAGTAAGTCAAAATGTTCTCTCCTGTTATCACTGGTTGGAAAACACAAAATAAATACAGTTTTTCAGTGGTTCTAAGCGTTTGTAAATGTAATGTAAAGTTTGTAAATTTGTCTGTTCATATTCTCTGCCCTGCTGATTCTGACAATGTAGAAGACTTTGTGGAGAACTGACTGCTACATAGTTTCAAGAGTAGCAACCATAAACATAGCTTTAAATTGCTACATTTTCCTTCCAATATAAAAAAAAAATCAGGTTTTGTGTGGTTATCCAACAGCACCACCTGCTGGTCAGTTTTTCTAACTGCATGGTCATAGAGATACATGTACATGTTGTAAGTTTCTGATCTCTCCTGAGCCAAGCAACATCTCTGGTTCAACAGGCCTCTCTTTTAATTCTGAATATAGATTTCTCCAACCATCCAGTCACAGAAACTGACCACCAGGTTTCAATGGTGTAAAAAAAAATGTAATTATATTACCAGTTAATAAACAAAATAATATTTTTGAAACAGATAAAATATCCCCATGCTAAGGTTCCAGTTCCATTTTTATGATATTGTATGCTTGATGGTATAGCTACATCATTTGTGCATACTAGTATATATATATGTATATATATACTGTATATATATGCTGCCCCTGGGGACCCAGAGTTCTTGTTCTTGTTTTTGTTTAGGATGAGAAATGGAGTAAGGATTTTGACCCTAAACTGCAGAGCATGCTGAGTGACCTGGAAGCAGGTTTGGGTACTATATTAAGAAAATCTGTATCCAGCCATGGGAAGCCTACGTTTGGAGGAGAAGATGATCTGCAAGGTTGGAATTTAGTTAATTCTGCAAATTAGGATTTGATTAGATATTCAGCAGTCCTTATTGCTCAGAATAGTAGCTCAACTTCCTATGTTCGCATAAAGCTCCGCTCCTTTTCTGAGATTTCCTCTCTTTGACTGTGAAGATTGTCAAAGAGGAGTTTACTGTGCATGCCTTATTGACTTCCATTGGAGCAGAGGCAACAATTATGCACAGTAGGCACCTCTTTGGCCACCTCCACAGTCAAAAAAAGAAGCAGAGCTCAGAAAAGAAGAGGGGGTGGATCATCAGGCACGACTTGCAAGTAGCTGAAATGAGCAGCAGTTGAGCTACTTGTGATTTAGCAAGGACATAAGACTAAATGCAGGGGAAAAGGTGTGTTATTCTAGGGGCTTTTTAGGGGATTTTAAAATTCAAGGCTTACTTAACCTTTAAGTCTTAAGTTAAAAATTATTTAAATATGAAATAAACCCAATATGGATTCATGCAGCTTGGTTACCATCAAGTACAAAGTACTAATTTATTATTACACAGATAGAGGCAATCGCTGATAAAAATTAGTGGACTCTGGTTTCTGAATTAACAGGTTTCTGTATAGTAGATCCCATACCTGTACAAAAATTGGCACATAATGGGGTTGATTTTTAACTTATTGAGGAGTAGGGTACAGCATCCCAGTATGACCTGAGTTTTAGGTATTTATACTGCAGCTCCAAAAAAAAAAAAAATCTGGGATTTGATGCATCCCTAAATATACAGTATATTTTTATTTGTCCTTTTTTGTATAGCACCTACATATTACAATGCAATATACAGAGATTATACATAATTTACATCAGTCTCTGCCTCAGTGGAGCTTACAGTCTAAGGTCCCCATCACATTCACACACACTTTGGGCAGTTTTAATAGAGGGCGGTTAACCTGCCTGTCTGTTTTAATGTATGAAAAGAAACTGGAGTACCTGAAGGAAACCCACACAGACATAAAGAGAATATGCAAACTCCTTGTAGATAGTAGGCAGGCTAATCGTGATTAGCTGCTTGTTACATGTTCCATTGGCAGGGAGTAGTGCCTCTGATGTTGTCCTTTGCTGCAGTTTTTTATCCCACAGTAGTGATCGTTATGGTAAGGTCTAGAATCACTAGAATCATTTGCTATATTAAATCCATGTTACGGTAAAATAATTTTACATTTTATTTAAGAATCTCAACATTTCATTTGTTCTTAACACTAATATATGCTTCACAGGAATTTTAACGCCAAATGACGAGTTTCAGTTTTGGACAGAAGTTTCCGCAAGTAAAAGCAAATCAAGTGCCAGAGAAAGAGCAAGCCACTTTACAAGCCTGTTTCAATCAATTGCAAATGTGAGCATTTTAAATACATGTGTCTAAGCTAAACATCTCTGGGTCACATTACTGAGCAACCCATCATAAAGATGGAATGCTTCTTTGGACACAAAGATGGTTTTCTTTCTCTAAGTGTTTACTTAAGAACATTTTCCTCTGTACATCTTGAACAACAATGGTGTTTTAGAAGAGTGGCATATAATAAACAAATCCTCCATTAGATAAATTGTGAATACTTTATTCACAGTTCCAAGACCCTTTTCCTTGTAATCTCAGTACAGTCAACATATTTATTCAACCATGTCTGGTTTCAGTCTTGATGTTAATAGTATGCAATCCACTTCAAGATTTAGAGAAATGTTTCTTCTGTTTTGCCCCATACCCAGTGAAGCTTATTTTGTACACATTGCACTCCTGTAAATATATATGCATGAGCAGCAGTTGCCATATTTCTTACCTTAGCTGAAGCATTTTGTGTAGGCTGTTATAAACAGCATCAAGTAAGAAAGGTATTGACCTGTATAATAAAGGGGAATGTCATGGCTGATAGGTAAAGGATGGCATATCTCAACAGTATAGTTAGTGTGTTACTAGGAGGACAAACAGAGAATATGGGGTGCATTACTGTTACCCTGCTTACCACTGTAGAGGTTTTTTACCTAATCCACATACATGCCCCTGCTGTATAATTAAAGTGGCATGGTTTTCATTTTCCCTATAAATTGAGAGCCCATTAAATTCATACTATCCATCGGATTATTTTACTTGCATGTAGCACACTGGGGGCCCTAATTTGACCGTTGCTTGGGACTTTTGTAAGACTAAGGTTATTTAGTTTGTTAGTAACTCAGTCTTTTAATATAAATGTGCTTAATTTCAGTATTACAGTACATTGGACAATCTCCCCTTATCTGAAGTTGTGCAGCTCGTAGAAACTACTCAGGAAACAGTGGACGATGTCTGGAGACAAACCGATTATGACCCTTACCCGGAACATCGAATGAAGCATTTACTCGACATCATAGGTATGTTACTGGCATTGCCAAAGCCAGACTGCGACACAGTGTCTGATCCCATCTGGCACAAAAATTGGCACTGTGGGTTCTGCCAAAACATCCTTATGCTTTGGTAATTGGATTAAGGCAGTACAAGGGAACCACAAATTTTATGAGGTTGCAAAACAAATTTATTTGACCGATTTGACCAAAATAAACTGGTTATTGGCCATATCAAGCTGCTCTGATGTGGCTCTACAGTGAATAATTTAATTAGATATGCCCACCAGGAAAGTGCTGGATCCACGCTTCAGTGTGGTCCTCTCATGGGATTTTACAACCTTTCTAATCAATAACTCTGTCAGGCTCCAAAAGATATGGGTCATGCAGTCTGTCATTTTGGCCCCATACATGAGCAAAAGGGCAACTGCCAGCTACATCAGTAATGGTTGAGTTGGTTCATGTATTTATTCATTAAAACATATTTTATAGTGTTCCCGAATGCCACTTTCCATGGGCAGGTCAAAAATCAGTTTTCTTTGATGTTGGCAAAGTTGGGTTAAATGACTGCAAGTACATTTTAGTTTCAGGAGAGCTAATGAACTACCCAATTGAGTGCTATTATAGTAGAACAGATAAGAAAGCCCATTGCATACATCACTTTGCACTGTAGGGTGTCAGCCAATCTGAGTAGCAGGACCGTCAGCATCTAGGCAAACCTAAAAGGAGACTGTAGTTTATCATTCCCTGGGTGAAGACAGAGCAAAAGAAAACATAATTCTAAGCAACTTTCCAATATGAATTTTCAGTGCTTTACAAGTTATTTGTAAATGTAATTGCTATTGAAAGCAGCATTTGCTGAACTCCTGGTTGTTACTTTTTAAACAATGTTGCAAAGGTCAGTCTCCTCCAGCGAGGCAGGTCTGTCAGTCTTCTGCCTTGTGTTACATTGTTTCAAGAGTCAGAGCCCCCAGGGCAGGGAATGGAAAAGGACAGACAAACACTACTTCTAATAGCAATTATATATAAAAATAACTAAAAAATCATTAAAAATTTATAATGAATGTATATTACAAAGTTTCTTAGAATGTTGTTTTCTTTTATTGGGCAAAAAACTATATTCTTGGTTGACTTTTCCTGGGAATGAGATTTTTAAGTAATTTTTCCTAGCAGTAGGAGTAGAAGTTATCTGTTAAAAGAGGTACTAAAGAACCAGATAATCACTTTTTCCATTCTTCATTTCTTTGTTAAATGCTTTCTTTTTGTTTATATTTTTTGTACTTTTTACATTTCTGCTTTAATTTCCTAGGAAGTGCCTTGGGTAGGAGTGTTCAAAGAAATCTTGGCGATATGGATCATTGGAAGGGCCCCTTTCCCACAGTAAAAGAAAACTTGAGAGCAGGAATCACTGTCTGTGAGCAATGGGCTGCTGCTTGTGAGCACCTGACGGGGCAGCTTTGGCGGCGTTTTACTCCACACCCTTGGAAAACAGATACATTTTCTTTTGATTCCATAAAAAAGCTTGGTGGGCGTCTTGCGGAAGTATGTCTGCCATCTGATTTTTTAGTGCTTTATTGCTGGTGTCTAAAATTGTTCATGTCACGTGTGAAAAAAGAACACTTAAGCATTTTTATCCATTAATTCATTTATTCAGTCTCTGTATTTCTGCCACGTAACCTCCCTAATAATGTTCCAAATCTCTGAATATTTCAGGTACTGAGCATTCGGATGGTCCATGAAAAACTCCTTCACTTTTTACCATCTGGAGAAGACAATGCACTTCGTTCAGTTAAAGTGTTTGAGCCTTTCACTGGCTTGAATCCTGTGCACTACAATCCATACACAGAGGTAATTTAAATAACTTTGTCTTGGCTGTGTCTGGCTTGTATTGTGTGTGGCTAGTAAGATCATAAAGCAAGGAACTAAACAGTATTTTATTCTTCTTCAAGCCTTTGTGGAGAGCTGCAGTATCACAGTATGAAAGAATCATTGAACCTGCTGAACAAAAAATAGCCGTCAAGCTAAAAACATACTTTTCTGAATTCCACGATAGCCCCCAGCAGGTATGGATTGGTTAGAATGTTTTTTTTTTACCTGTGGATAATACATTTTTGAATATTATTTGGCAAATAAGGTAATATGTAGTGTTGACATATATATTGCATAAAACATATTAAGAAAATATTTTCATTTGATTTTATATGCTAGACCAGAGCAAAATCCTGCACTAATAATGTCAAATTGTCTTGATTTGACCTTCCAGTGTTTTAAGCATTAGATAGACAATATATAAACAAACAGTTAATATATTTACCAACACTAATATAGAGAGAAGGGGTGTTTTGGGTTCTATAACTTACTTTTTAAAACAAATCTAACCAAACTAAAAGACTACCTTTTGGAGCACTCGCCCAGTACCTGATCTGGGAAATAGCACTTATATTGTAGTGCCACACACTGTGACCTACAGCACTTATATTTGCCTATTTGTATCTGTAAGTTACCCTCCCATATAGATTGTAAGCTCTACGGGGCAGGGACCTCCATCCTCTTGTGTCTTTGACTCTTAACTTATTGCAACTGTAACTGTATCTTGTATTTATTTGTATTTATTGTTATACTTTGTATTTATCTATTATCTTATTAACCCCCTGTTTGTATTAATGTATTCTACTGTACAGCGCTGCATACATAAGTAGCGCTTTATAAATAAAAATATACATACATACATACAAATCTGGAGGTTGATTTAAAAAAAAGGCAGGTGAATAGGCTGTAGAGTGATCAAACCATTTTGTGGTTCACCTTTAACTTTTAGTATGTTGTAGAATGTACTATTCCTATATTATCATTTATTTTGTATAGATTTAGTTTTATTTGCCGTCATCTTTTACATCTTTTCAGTTTTTAAATGGGGGTCACTCACCCCGTCAGCAAAAAAAAAAACTATTTGTCTGTGAACTTACAATTCTATTTTATTATTGTTCTTTTTTTATTCCTTAACATTTTATTAAGTCCCTCTCCTTTCTTTATATTCCATTTTCTCATTTAAACCGCTGCCTGGTTGCTAAGGTTAACAAGATCCTATCAACCAAATAGCTGCTGAAATTCCAAGCTAGAGAGCATTTGAACTAAAAATATCTAACTACCAATTGGATATTATGTTGGAATATTGATGTTTAAACAAGTTTAAACAGTGTGAAGAACTGGTAGCATATCTGGCCTTTTATACCCTTTAGATGCACAATTTTCATATAATATGAAATACAATAATATATATAATTTTTTTTTTTTACTTTTTTAAGCTCCTGCAAGCTTTTCAAAAACACAAAGAACTGGTGAAGCGCCCAAGTCTCAAAAAAGTGTTGAATCTGGAACGGGAAACACTACTCACAAGACTTCAAGACTATAACAAAGGTAACAAATGTATTTCTTGTTGTCCTGGGGGGACTCCTATGGATCTGGGTTTATATAAATGAAACCCATCAGAATAAGTGCATGCCATAAGTAATTAATTTGCATCTGGTTCAACCTTTCCAAAAATTCCAAGCTAAGGAAGCATACCTTCAGTTGGCCCTCTATCTGTTAAGGCTCACAAGTTAAACCCTACCAGAATCCTAAATGACAACTGGTTTTTCATTATTCTGTTAGGAAGGTGTTACACCTGTTCTTGAACCCCACCAATAAATCCCTAAACTATCAGTTATTTCCCAAAGAGGCAATAGAACAATGCTACCTTTTCTAAATTGTGCTGTTGATAAAACATTAAGATTGGTTTATGCAAATATATTTTTCATTTACATTGTTTCAGATATTCTGTCAGACTTTGAATCACGCTGCCATGGATCTCCAGGGGATTCATCTGGTCCACTTACAGGAAGAAACCTCCCAGAAGTAGTAAACAACATTGTATGGGTGCGACAGCTCCAGATGAAGGTAACTGCTATCAATAAAAGGAGCAATAAAGACATAAGCATCTTGTGATAGCATCTTATGTTATATTTCCACCTTTGTGTTAACCCTATCCAATCCCACCTATCTTTTCTCTGCCAGCCATCTTTGCTGCGAGGTATAAAAGGAGTGAGAAAAAGCTCAGAGATCCCATCACATGAGTAAACTTAAAGGGGTTATTCACCTTTGCATTAATTTTTAGACTAATGTAGAGAGTAATATTCTGTAAGATTTTGCAGTTGGCCTTATTTTTTTCATTATTTGTAGTTTTTTAATTACGTGACTTTTTGTTCATAAGCTCTCAAGTTTAAAGTTCAGCAGCTATCTGGTTATTAGAGTCCAAATTTCCTTAGTAACCAGGGAGTGGTTTGAATGAGAGAAAAGAAGAGGACCTGAACAGAAAAATAACTTTAATAATAAAATAATAAAAAGTAATAATAACAATAAAATAGTAGCTTCACAGAGCAATAGTTTTTTGGCTGTTGGGATCAGTGACCCCCATTTGAAAGATGGAAAAAGGCAGAAGAAGGAAGCAAATAATTCAAAAACTTTAAAATATAAATAATGAAGACCAGTTGAAATGTTGCTAAGAAATAGTCATTCTAAAAGTTAATGTAAAGGTTCACCTTTAGTCTTAGATGGCAATAAAAAGGGTGGTTTACCTTTAATTGCCATCTAAGAATTAAAGGATGCCCAGGATGTTATGCTTAGGACCTGATGTCTTGGGAATGACTTTTTAAAATAAAACTTCTTTTATATTAGACTAAAAAAACCTGTACAGGTGCTGAAATTAATGAGTCATCTCCTGTGATAAAAGGGATGGGGTTAGGGTTGAGCATTCTTACCAGGAAGTGGATATGGGTTGGTGGAGCTACGAGAGCTGTGAAGAAAAAGCTAATTGATTTTGAGTGAAGTATTTGGATTGAATTGCACCAATAGTGCATATTATACCCCTGCCTGCTAGAAAGAAACTTCCTTGTATGAGCCACTGCATCTTTAGGATACTGCACCCACACAGTTTAGTCATGTCGATAGACAGCTGCGGCCTGCTGAAAAATGTCTATTGGCAAAGGATGGATGAGAGGGTGAAAACAACAGTTGTGGGGTGGGGTGAAGCACAGGACATACAGTGGTGCTTGAAATGTGTGAACCCTTTAAAATGTTCTCAGTCTCACAGTCTTAAAAGTAGATGAAGAAAACCTAGTAAAAAAATGAAATGAAAATTATAATATTTGGTCATGTATTTATTGAAAAAAAAAAAAAAAAAAGATCCAATAACATATTTGTGTGTGGCTAAAGTAAGTAAATCATACTCTTGGTATTTTTATGACCCCCTTGTGCAGCAATAACTGCAGCTAAACGTTTGCGGTAACTGTTGATCGGTCCTGCACATCAACTCGGAGGAATTTCAGCCCATTCCTCCATACACAACAACTTCAGCTCTTGGATGTTGGTGGGTTTATTTACATGAACCGCTTACTTTAGGTCTTTCCACAACATTTCAGTTGAATTAAGGTCAGGACTTTGACTTGGCCATTCCAGAGCATTCACTTAAATCTTCTTTAACCATTCTTTGGTAGAACGACTTGTGTGTTTAGGATTGTTGGCTTGCTGCATCACTTATTGTCTCTTGAGATTCAGTTCAGGGACAGATGTCTTCACATTTTTGTTTAGAATTCTCTGGTATAGCTCAGAAATCATTATTCCATCAATGATGGCAAGCCATCCAGGCCCAGATGCAGCAAAACAGGCCCAAACAGGGACACTGCAACCACCATGTTTTTCAGATGGGATAAAGTTGTTATGCTTCTATTTTGGCTTCATCCATCCACACATTATTCCAGCATCCTTTTGCTTTTTAGCAAACTGTAGACAGTCGGCAATATTTTGGGGGGAGAGCAGTGGCTTTCTCCTTGCTACCCTGCCATACACACCATTGCTGTTTAGTGTTCTCTTGATGGTGGACTCATGATCATCAACATTTGCCAATAAGAGACAGGCCTTCCGTTGCTTATAAGTTACCCTGTGTTTCTTTGTAACCTCTCGGACTATTATACACCTTGCAGGTGGAGTTATCTTTCAGGATTGAATTCTTCTGCGTAGGGTAACACTGGTCTTGAATTTCCTCCATTTTTACACAATCTATAGTCTTGTAACCTTTTCCAGCTTTATGGGCATCAACAACTCTTTTTCTGAGGCCCCCAGACACCTCTTCTGTTTGATCCATGGTACACATCCACAAATGTGTTGTATGTGTGATCAAGCTTAGCCGGATCCCCTGGCATTCACAAACAGGCCTAAGACAGGGTGCATAGCTGGCCTTTTACACTATTTTTTTGCATGTTACTCCTTGCTTCCATTCATATATGAACCATCTGTTGTGTTATGAACTTTCTTAATCTGCATCAGCTAAAGTATTATTGCTTTTCTGTGTTTAAGGTGGAGGATACTGTCAAGACTGCAGATGCTCTTCTGTCAGATCTCTCTGGATTTCCATCTTTCCGTAAGAGTGCGAAAGACCTCCTCGATCAGCTCAAAGTTTATGAACAAGAGCAGTTTGAAGATTGGTTAAGAGAAATTAATGCTGGCTTGTCAGATCCAAAATCTGGTTTTAGGTTAGTAAAATATCTGGAATGATATCACTGCTTATAGTTAGGATATTAGTGGAGAAAAATGAAAAATGTAGGCACCATGGAGATTTACTCAGGAACAAATGTTTTTTAAGTATTCTCTCTTGGTTATAGGGCATGCATTTTTTTTTAATTCAAAGAACTTAACCCTTTTAGTGACAGTAAGGCTCCCTGTTCCCCCATAACTTTTCTCCCAGGCAGGACAGTGCAGCAGGGTAAGGCAGCTTCACTTCTCTGGCTCTTTGAAACAGATTGGCAACAAGAATAATGAACACTGGAATTCAGAACCAGATTGGCTTCCAGTGCATATACTCCTGTACAGCGATCAGCAGTGGGGAGCAACCAAGCATGGTGGCCACCAACTCTGCTCTGCATCACTGCCTTGTGAGATCTGGTACAGGGGAGTAAAGTCATTTTTAGAAGTCAAGTTGCCTCTGTTGAGGATGGGGAGGCTGTGCAGGGGGTGTGTGGTCTGTAGTTAGGTTTAGTTCTTTAAAGGACAAAATGTTAGGCACCCACAAGTGACTTAAATCGCCTACCTTTTACCCCGGGCCAGCCCGGTAGCTGCAGCGCTTCCTCCTTCCTGCTTTGCGTGCGCAGTAGAATGAAGAAGCCGAACTTTAACAGCGAAGACGGCTTTTCACTCTATTGCTCATGCGCTGGTCGTGGGGTCCTGGCAAAACGAAGCAGAAAGGAGGAAGCACTGGCTACAGGTACACCGGGCTGGTGCTGTTTTCACCTAACGGGCACCAGCCCAGGGTACAAGATAAGTGATTAAAGTCACTTGGGGGTGCCTAACTTTTTGGCACCTCCAAGTGACTTAGCCTTTCCTTGTCCTTTATGTAAGGTTTGTTCTCATTTTTCAGTATTTACAATAAATGTAGCAAGGCAGAGCATAGTTATTTCCCATTGTCACATTTGTACATTTGAAGAAGAGGCAACACTGCCTGTCCTGGCTATAATAAGTTTAGAGGTTCTCAACAATGCTATTGCAGCTTATGATTCTTTTTTTGAACAAATAAGCAGTATTGCAGTTTCCTGTAATATGTTTAACTGCAAACAGGAGAAAGAATGTTTTCAGCAAGCTATAATATAATGTAAGTTAATCCATATTGATGTACATCATACCAACTTTTTTACTTCTTCAGCTTACAACCCAATAGTCAGGTAATGGAACTGGACCACTCCAACGGAACTTTAAAGATACATTATTCTGACCGCCTCGTAACTCTTCTCAGAGAAGTCCGTCAACTCTCAGCGCTTGGATTAGTCATTCCCCCCAAGATTCAGCAAGCTGCCAAGACTGCACAAAAGTTCTACAAGCAAGCAATCATTCTGAAACAGGTTTGTGGTTAAAGTGTGCAGTAAGATGTTTTTTGGTAACAGTGGAAAGCTTGGTATTCAAATTTCCGTATACAGAACATCCATATAGGCGTTAAAAATATTCTTGCCTACTCATCTCACAATCTAATTTTACATAAAAATCATACATTGATACATCAATACGTACGTACGTACGTACGTACGTACGTACACAGCCAAGAGGGCATTTGGAAGGTGCACTGACCACCCTGTATTCACAGTGCGTTTAATATTTCCCTGAATAATTCTAAAACTTCATCACTTTAGGTTTACCAATAGGCTGGCTTTTACTCAGCAGAAATATTTTACGTATCCTTATCTGCATGCATGGTCTATTTCTAGCCATGCTAGGCTGCTGATATATACACATATAGGGTCAAAATATTTGCCTTCTTGATCAATATCTGACCTGAGTCTGGAAAATCCCATCTACCTACCACTACATTGGTTTGTGGATGCAGTCCTTTCTGACTAGTCCGCACTGGACTTCTAGTGATCTAGTCATTGGCCAAGGGAACCAAACTAAGGGAACCAAATGCTTGTCAGTCGGCTTGTTTAGCAATTTCACCAAATCGTGAAAACATCCTATTTTTTGTAACAAGTTGCCTGGCCAGGATACATTGAAGAGGGGCCCAAGGGTGAAAGGTAACATATTTTTAAAGATAGAATTCCTGTCACCTGGTTTAGTATTCATCCTCAGTATTAAATTAAAAATTTCTTTATATTCCCTTTCAAGTTCCTTTCATTGCTTGGGATGTGATTAATACCAGTTTTACAGTTCCAGAGTGTCCACATGTCCTTGTTAGTTTCATGCTGTTATACAGGATGCATTTAGCATTAGTTACACTGCTAGAGTACGTCCATATGTTCCCATTAGTTACCCATTGGCCACTGTCCTACAGTAGCATAATATTCTTTCCTTCCCTTTAATTTCCTGCTGTTACATGGGATGTAATTACCATCAGTCATAGAGTAGCTGAGTGTCCATGTGTTCCTTTTAGTTTCCTGCTATTGCACAGAATGTAATACAGTCAGTTACACAGTACTGGAGCATTATCATATGTTTCTATAAGTTACCTGTACCTGTCATTCGGTAGCATAACCTTGATATGTTCCCTCAATTTCCAAGTCTTGCACAGGATGTAATTCCATAACTAGTGTATCACAGTATCTGTATGTTCCTGTTAGTTTTTGGTGTTGCACAGGTTGCAATTACTGTCAGTTGTACAGTAGCAGAATATTTATGTGTTCCTTTTAGTTTCCTACTGTTGCACAAGATGGCAGTAGCAGATGGCTAGTGCAACGGGTATTCATGAAAATAAGGAACTTATATAATTATAAATATAATCAATTTTTCCATTAGATCAGCTACATTGATGATTGCTCCCTTTGCCTTGACGATATATTGAATTTCGAAATCCCTGAATGTGTTGAGAGAGACTGATAGATTGCTAAGAAGGGGAATGCTAAAGCTTAAATCACACTTGTAGTTTCAGAAACTATACAGAATTTTTAATTAATCAAATTTAGATATTTTTTTCTTTCCATGAGATGAAGCCTATAGTAAACTTTCTTTTTCACAATAGTTCCTCTGAACTCAGACTGACCAAGGTCATACTTGCACTTTCTGTTAGGATTCTTTTTTTTCTGTATGAGAAATCTTTCTGTAATTTGGATCTCCATACTTTGTCTACTTAAAAAATCATTTAAACATGAAATAAACCCAATAGAATTGTTTTGCTCCCAATAAGTATTAATTCTATCTTAACTGAGATCAAGTACAGGTACTGTTTTATTATTACAGAGAAAAGGGAATCATTTAACCATTAAATAAACCCAATAGGGCTGTTCTGCCCCCAATAAGGGGTAATTATATCTTAGTTGGGATCAAGTACAGGTACTTTTTTATTATTACAGAGAAAAGGGAATCATTTAACCATTAAATAAACCCAATAGGGCTGTTCTGCCCCCAATAAGGGGTAATTATATCTTAGTTGGGATCAAGTACATGTACTGTTTTATTATTACAGAGAAAAAGGAAATGTGTTTTAAAAATGTGAATTATTTGATTAAAATAGCATCTATGGGAGGTGGACTCTCTGTAATTCGGAGCTATCTGGATAACGGGTTACTGCAAAATAATCACTCCGGAAATTAAATCTATTCATGTGAGTTTCCAAGTTATAGTATAAGAGTATTGTAGATCACTCCGCACTAAGCCCTTTACCTCTAATATCCATGGAATGCTCAGCATGGGTGCTAATTACTACCGCTTTAATCTTTTGTTTCCTGAGGAGACCTCCAGCCATTCAGTGGCAAAATGACAATATATTTTCATTTAATTTCCTAGTGATACAGAGGTTGTAATTGCCACATGTCATAGAAAAACCAACTGATCATCAACTTTAAAGTCAAATGAATGCACAGGGTGTATAACTGTGATCATCTCTTTGGTGTTTCTATGGATGCACAGTGTCTAATTGCCATATCTTTTTTAGTACTGAACCCTTAATGGTCTGCCAGTCAGTTTTAAACTGTTCATAAGCTTTTGACTGATTCCAAGGATACACTATTCTTATGATCTTTGTAGCTTTTTAGTGCTGCACAGGATGTTATGACCATCTGCCATACAGTGCCACTTTGTTATCTTCAACTTCCTAGAGTTGTACAGGCTGGTATTACTTGCTTAGGAAGGGTACAAAATAATGCCATCCCAAACCCAACAATCCCAGACCATCCCAAAGACATTTCAACTGCACTGATTTTAGCTCTAGGGCCGATTAATCTAAATGTTACTTTTTGATCATTAGGTTGCACATTTTTATAATACAATTGATCAGCAAATGATCCAGAGTCAGAGACCCATGATGCTGAATTCTGCTTTAGCATTTGAACAAATTATCAAGGTAAGAACCTCTTTTATGCTCCATCTTGCAATACATTAACTTTGATGCAATGCAGTTATGTATTCAGTGTTGGACTGAGATGCCAGGGGCCCTCCAGAAAACCTTGGCCCATGGGCCCACTTTGCACTATTATTATTATTTCCACTTTTCCACTGTTCCTCCGGCAGTTTAACTGGAATCCCCATGGACCAACTCCAACAAACAGTTAGAAGCAAGAGGGCCCACTGGGAGTTTTCCAGGTATCCTGGTGGGCCAGTCCGACAGTAACTTCTTATTACCTGAGGTTTTGGGCACATACTTGTCAGGCCTTAAGATACCAGAGATAGCCTTCAACAAGCAACAGTTTTTTCTCTCAGTCCCTTACAGCATGGATGACTAGTTTGCAGCAGGAAGATATGCTATGTTAAGAATGCACCCCAATAAAACATTTCATCTCAAAAACTATATAAAGAATGATTTGTTGAAACAAATTTATTATTCTCAAAAACTATATTAAAAAAAACTATTTATTAAGGCTTATTTATTAATGTTTCCAACATTTTTATTTTTTTTTATTACAGTGACAGCTCCTCTTGTTGGTAATTTCAACCAACCAGAACCTTATTATAGAACAAGACCCTGAGACAAGGTTCTTAGCATAACTGATGCTTTATTCATTAATGAAAGACAGAGTCTTGTGGACTCTTGTGGGCTTCAAATGAGACCCTGAAGGTCTTAGCCTTTTATAGAGGATGACATACCTTATCTAAAAAGTATATGATACCCCTTTTACAAGTTTCTGTGTGCTCTGTGGTACCAGCTGTGCAAATAGCAAAGTGCATGTAGGGTCTTAACTAGTCAGCACTATCATGTCTGGCCCTTGTGATTTTATAAGATGGTATATTTGACTTTTATATTCTTCTTTATACCTTGCATATATAGTATATTTATATACCTTTATCTCCTACCTCACCTGCCTTGGGTTGTCTTTATAGGGGACACTGGGAGATTTTATGTGTCCCTTTATACAGAACTTACCCGTCATAAGTGAGTGTCTCAACACTCTTTAAAGGAAAAGTAAATTTTTTTTTTAACACACTGGGGTCCCTTCCTTAAATGCATCAGCCAAACTTCTATGTGGGTCCCCATTCTCCTGTACCTTGAGGGCCAAATGCAAAGTTATGAAGTAAGTCTTCACAGATCTGACCACTGACCATAAGCATGTGCAGTGAAAACCACCCAGGGTCCTGGTTTTTAGTGTGCAAACTGCAGATCACCAATCAGAGCTGTGTAGGTTCTTAGAGGAAGGGATTGGAGCAAACATGGCTGCTGTTGCATCCTGCTGCATAGCTCTGCATTGGAAATGCTGTACAGAGGAACGCAGGCCCATATAGGAGTTTAGCTATATGGTTTGGGAGAGGGAGCCTGTGCTTGAATGTGTTTAAAAGGCTTTCATTATCCTTTAATGTGTGCAGCTGCCAGTGACTTTTAAAAGAATATTTGAATAGAGAAATTTGCAATAAGTTATCTACCCCTGTTTATGCTATCATTTTTAGAATACCAGAACAAGCTCGGGTGAATCAAGTCAGAAAATGCACATAACGTGGAACAATCCCAAAGATTTACAGGACTATATTGAGAAGCTCCAAGGGGTAGCTCAGCAGTTAGCTACGGAGAACAGGAAACTGAGGAAGAAACACAAGGATTTCAGTGAGAAGGTATAAATAGCTCTAGCTGCCATTCTGTTAAACCTTGAAAGTATTTTAATAATCATAAAGAAATGTCAAAAAGATTTTATATATTTGGTATTACAGTGTCTAATTCACAAATAGTGAGTTGGTATATATCAATAATATATTTATACTTTCCTCTGTGTCCATTTTGATCTCAAATGATTGAGGTTAAAGACATACTGCTTATAGCTCTAATAGTTATTATTATTATCTGGACTCTGCCCTGCACCTAAGTGCGACAGGCATGTATTCTTCTACCTTTTCCTTATATAATAGTACTGTTGGTCTAATAACCTTGTACTAGAATCATCTTGGAGGCATTGCCAGAACAACTACTGGCTTGGCCATATATTGTTGAGAAGTGGCCCGTAACAATGATCTAATCTAAATCTACAGAAATAAGCTAACATTTTCCCCATCTAATTTAAGTACTAAATCTAAAATAAGTACTACCAAAGTCTAGCCTATGTATTGTTCTGTGCCAAGCAGATCACTTGTTCAGTATAATGCTCTTCTGTCAGAAGGTAATCATCATTTTCTCTTTTCATGCTGCTCAAAATGTGGCTAAACAGTTGTATTTCTAAGGATTTCAAATTTTTATTATGATGAGTACATCATAATATTTATGTTGCTTTTACAGGTTGTTGCACTAATGAATATTGACTTGCTTCGGCACCAGCAAAAGTGGAAAGATGGTCTCCTCGAAATCCGAAGTGTCTTTTCCAACCTTGAATATCAGGTATCACAAGTATAGTTTAACCTAGCAACCAGGCGCTAATTTAAATGAGAATACAAATAGGAGAAAACAAAAAGCAATTAAAAAAATGGTCAACTGAAAATTTGCTTATGATATGAAATTCTGTAAATCGGTGCTGCTGCCCCTGACTCTGCTGCCACTAAAAGTTAATTTAGAGGTGAACTACCCCTGTAAAACATGCATACACATGGAAAGACATGATTGCCATACTTAAAGGGATACTGGTATACTTTTTATTTCTAAATTACACCGTTTACATAGCAAGTAATTCACTCTACCATTTAAAATGTTATTCTTGAGCCAACAAATGTATTTTTAGCTGTAATACTGGTGTGTAGGCGACATCTCAGTGCATTGTGCCTGAGTCTGAGCTTTCATAAGGAGTCAGCGCTACACATTAGAACTGCTTTCAGGTAACCTATTGTTTCTCCTACTTCCATGTAACTGGAGGAGTCCCAAGCCAGACTTGGATTTCTTACTATTGGATATGGCTAGCCCCATGGGAAATATCAAAATTAAATATAAAAAGATCTGTTTGTGTTTTTGAAAAACAGATTACAATGGAGAAGCTCTATTAACTGGTGTGTTTTGAAAAATAACACTATGACAGTATTCCTTTAACTGTCTAAATTTGCGTTTTAGGGACTTCGCTCAAGTGACATGAGGCCGTGGCGCCAGCACTGGAACCATCAGCTCTACAAAGCTTTAGAACATCAGTATCAAATTGGTTTAGAAGCACTGAATGAAAATCTACCAGAAATCAACATTGATTTAACGTTTAAGTGAGTACCTTATGTCCATATTCGCAAGAGCTCTGAATATCACGTACAATGCATACTTATAAATGGTACATGTGTATTATATGAAATAATGGACACCCTTGTTATAATATCCTTGTATTTTACAATAGGCTTTACATCATTTTTGAAAGTGAAATATATACAATATATTTTAACTTAATAATTTAACTTTACTTTTGTTGCACCAAAGGCAAGGAAGACTCCAGTTTAAACCCCCCTTTGAAGAAATCCGTTCCAAGTACTACCGAGAGATGAAGAGGTTTATTTCTATTCCAAACCAGTTTAAGGGACTGAGTGAAGCTGGTGAAGAACCAATTTTTTCTGTCATGTCTGAGAGGAATGCAAACGGCTTCATCACCGTGTTCAGTAAAGCAGAGGATTTGTTCCGAAGGTTAGCCGCAACCCTGGATCGATTTAAGGTCTGTTTTGCATTCCAATAGCTTTTCCCTTTGCTGAGAGGGTATGACATGAGACACTTTAAGAATTTAAACAAGCTTTGCCTTCTAAAGGGGTAGAGGCAAGCAATTATTTGCTGCTCTTGTAATCAGATTTTTTTAATTGCATTCAGAGATATCAAAGAATTGGAAGTGCAGGCAGTGAGGCCCCAAGGAAACATAAAACCTACATTTAGAAATGTATCTAAAATGACCATGCCTTGTAATAATAGGTTATTTTTATATTCAGCAGTCATTTTCAAGGCCTAGGGCAAATACTCTGCTTTTCCATATCAATGGTCCGAAGGGTGCTTACATTGAAAGGACATATTCAGTACCTTGTTTTTGAAGCATGTTATATAAAGTTTATTTAAATCCTGATCATAGATTTTACTTTTTGTCCTAAGGTCACAAGACAGTAAACGGGTTGTTTACCTTTAAATTAACTTTTTAGCAATATGTAGCGACAGTTTGCAGTTGATCTTCATTTTCTTATGTGTGGTTTAGAATCATTTAGCTTTTTGTTCGGCAATTCTCCAGTTTTGAATTTTAACTATTAACTATTAACTATCTGGGTTGTTTTGTAATAGGTTACATTGTTTCTTATGCCTACTTATTAATGTAACATTATTTTCTGTATTATAATAGGAATGGGTTGTGATTGGTCAAGTAGATATAGATGTTCTGATGAACAAAAATCTCCATGATGTCCACGACTGGGAGAAAAATTTCAAAGCATTAAAAGTGCGAGGGAAAGAGGCTGAACGTCTTCCCAGGTAAATAATTTATAGACAAATTAACTACTGGATGTAAAGCATCTGTATATATATATATATATATATATATATATATATATATATATATATATATATATATATATATATATATATATATATATATATATATATATATATATATATATATATATACCTAAATAATCTTGTTTTTCCAGAATGTACTATAGATTTAGAGTTTTGACATGGTTATATTTAAATTGCAAGGGTGAAGTTTGTTATCCGGAAACCCGTTATCCAGAAAGTTCTGAATTATGGGAAGGCCATCTCCCATGTCATTTTTTCTGTATTACTGAAACAGTACATTGTACTTAGTCCCAACTAGGATATAATTAATCTTTATTGGAGGAAAAACAATCCTTTTGGGTTTATTTAAAGGAAAAGTAACACTAAAATTTTTTAAGTAAAAAATCTATTCTACCCTGCTCCAATAATTGCCCTATCCTGCACACCATTTATTATTTTGAATGCTTTATTAAAAAAAAACTTGGCTTCCGGTCATTTGAAATAGGGCGATCCAGCAATGCAGAAGAAGCAGAATCTGCTTCGATTGATTGATCCTAGCCTGACTCCTTCCTATACAGTAGGAAGGCTAGGAGGAGAAGTCGATCGTCGTATAGTGGATTCTTCTTCTTCTTCTTCTGCATCGCCATATCACCCTATTTCAAAACGCCAAGTTTTAGCAGGTATTTTCTTATAAAGCATTCAAAATAATAAATGCTGGGAAGGATAGGGCAATTATTGGAGCAGGGTAGAATAGATTTTTTACTTAAAAAATGTTAGTGTTACTTTTCCTTTAATGTTTAAATGTTGTTTTAGTAGACTTAAAGTATAGGAATAGCAAAAAACAGAAAGACTCCTTGTCTAGAAAACTCCAGGTCCCATATATTTTGGATTACAGGTCCCATACCTGTATATTTAATTTGCTTTATATAAAGAAGTCTATTAAAGTACAATGCCTTATGGGAATAAAGGAACAAAAAAAAGAATCAGAAAAACAACTTCAAACACCAGTTCTTTTAGTAAAGTCATTATGCCAAGACTGGAATTCTATAAGAAAAGTTTCCAGGAAGAAAACAAACTTGACACCTTCAGTGTCACGGGTCCCACCACTTGGTCAGCAGTCAAATTTGGGTGCTGTAGATTTTATACTACTTCATTCATAAACTGTAAAAAAGAATACTACAGAAGTCTATCCCAAAAGTGTTTAGGATTCTCTCAAAGAGACTTATATTCTTACCAAAATATTAAGTTGGACACACACTAGATAAGGTGCAGGTAGCCACCCACATAAATGACTATATGCATTAATGTGGATTATCAGCCTATAGGTTTATTGGAATACCATATGAAAGCATCTGTGTATTCTCCACTCAAGCATATTATAGCTCCCAGACAAGTGTCCCAAACTACAACTGCCCCCTCCCCTTTCTCTTATAATAATAAGAAATGTGTCAGAGCTGGTTCTGGTGCTCTTCAGCTCAGTAGAGCATTTTGAGGCAAAAGCACCAGAGCTAGGGTCTTAATTTTCCCATTACTTTTTTGCCATGGCACTTCTTACTGAATGAAAACTCAGTCATTAGGTTCTCCCAGTCTCGGTCTACTGGATGTTTTGCTCAGAGAATCCTTAATTCTTTTAAAGGAGGCATATAACTTAACTAAAATAAGTGTGTTGTACGTTGTGTTTTAGGGTTCTCTAACAGCCCTTTAGCATGGAAGATCTGTGCCCTCAAAATGCCCCAGTAGCCCCCCATCTGCTTTTCTGCTGCTTCCCTGCCCATACTCTGTGCTGCTGTCACTTACCTGAACTTAGAGACCCACTAACAATATTCTGTATATATCGAGTATAAATGCCACAGTATAAGGCTGATAGTAATTCATAGAGATACTTACTACATGACAGCTCAGAAATCAGTGCAGTCAACATCAGAATTTTATTATCAGCCCTGTAACATCAGCTTATTTAACAGGCAAACCACATTTTTTAAGCTCAGCTTCTAAACAGCTGCCTAGAGCACACTGAGCACGTGCAGTGCCATTGACACTTTTAACAGAATCTAAAATGAGGCGCTCTTGTGGCAATTTTGAAGGCCTGGATCATTACTAGTATAGAGATGCTGAAACTCTAGGCTGTTGTAATACGTTTAGTATATAAAAACTCGTTAGTTTATATTAGGTACAATAAAGCAGAGAAAAATGTACTTAATGTGACCCTTTGCTTTATCTGTTTATTACCTTACTACCTGATAATAGGCTTGTGAAAGCAATCCGTATATTGTTTCTTGCATTCATTTCCCTTTGTAATGATAACAGAGATAATATATTTATAGTGACCACTAGAAAACATAACATGAATACTATAATACATAGTTATGTCTCAGTATCACTTCGCTTGCCGGAGGGGTTGGCCGTTTATATGAACATTATCGGCAGCTATTTCTCACCTCTTTTCTTACAGTATTTCTATTAAGGGTTGCTACAAAAAATATATGATTTTATTTTACAGCTCAATAAAGATTGATTGCATTACCATCAATTGTAATCCAGTAAAGTCTGTGGTTGATGATCTCATTCAGACACTCTTTGACTCTCTTCTCATATCATTAAAGAAGTCTATCCAAGGTATGTAATCCAGAGGTATGGTCATACCATGGCCAGCTGATGACATGAGTATATAAGAGTGGGCCAATAGGAATTTTAGGAAAGTATAGAACAAAGTCTTCACAGCAAATAGCTTTATAAAATAAATACAAACAAACATAAACATAGAAACCACGTCAACCCATTCACCCATTTTACCCCATTTACTAGTCAGACATTTGCTTTTATTATTTGTGCTAATCCTTCCGTGGTTGCTATGGGTTACCTCATGTGTGCAGTCAACCCATTGTGGTAGTAAATGGTCTCCACCATCTGAGCCAGTATTTTTGTAATTACATTCATCTTTAAGTTTTTAGAATTAATAATAAGAAAATAAGAAATATTAATCATTTAATTATGGTGTAGGCAAGTATTTCAGACTATTTTCCAAGAAACATCATACAGTACCCTACAGAAGTGTTTTTTTTCCACCCCCATCTCTAGCTCATTTGCACGAAATTGATATATTTGTGACTGAAGGAATGGAAATGCTATCCAGCCGCCCTCAGACTGTTGAGGAGATAGGAGAAGCCAACATGAAACATGCGCAACTGAAACTGAGAAAACCAGAGGTGCAAAATATCTCTTTCTTTGGTTTTTACATAGGGGCAGATTTATCAAGATGTGAGTTCAGAGCGTAATACATTAAAACTCACCCACGCTCTATTCATTCCTATGGGGTTTTTAGAAGTGTATTTATCAAAAAGTGAGTTCTAACTTTCACCCATTGATAAATACACTTCTTAAAATCCCATTGGAATGAATAGAACGTGGGTGAGTTTTTATGTATTAAGCTCTGAACTCACATCGTGATAAATCTGCCCCATAGTGTTGAACATCTGACAAGGAATTTCCTTGTTCCATATATAAGAACATCCAATGTGCAAGCACTGATTCTTTGGGCTGACAATATATTTTAGCAATGATTTGCCTTTAGTAATACCCTTTACATATTATTGCCCTGTATCTGCTGTATGACATGCCTTATATGTGATATTTTTTTTCAGATTCTGCCTTTATTTAAAGAAGCTGAAGATAAAAACAGATTGCTGCGCTCAGTTGCAGGGGGTGGGTTGGATACCATCGGCAATCTCAGAGCAAAGTGGGATAAATTTGAATTGATGATGGAGAGTCATCAGCTGATGGTCAAAGAACAGGTAGAAAATGTGCAAATATACTTTGCTTTGAGCAACATATTTGTGTGTTTATTCCTTTGGTTACATTGTTAAAGTCCAATTATTCTTGTTCAGTGTTCCCAACTAGGGCTGAGCGAATCTGCCCATTTTGCTTCACCAAAAAAATTCACAAAATGGCAAAATGTCTCAAAATACATTTTTGCAGGACAATTTTTTTTATCGCACAACTTTTTTTTTTTTCATCCATTGGAGTTTATGGGCATTTTATTTGTGGCAAAAAATTTCGCTCATCACTGTTACTACCTAACATCCATATCCACTACTTATATGGCTCCTCTGGAACTTTTATGTATAAAAACCCTGCAGTTTGGGCCCAGTAGCCTTAAACAGAGAGTATTCCTGCATCAAAAACCCCTATGCATTATAATTAATAATGTTTCAGAAGTAAACTCAGTTTTTTATGACTATATCAAGGGATAAGGCTGCAGGCCAAGTACTTGAATTCAAACCCAACTCAACAGTCTTATGCTTAATATAGAGGAGGGAAGTTGACAATTGTTAACACAGCTATTAGAAAGTTCACCTGTATGGAAACAAATTGTTTATTGGTGAGCTAACTTGCCTTTTTGATATATATCTTTTAGTTTTTTAATCTTTATCTATGCAGGAAAATATGCATTTATGTCCATTACCTGAAAGCTAAGAAGTCTCTTTTTACGTTATATTTCAGGGCATATAATATTATTAATAGTGCAGTTTGCTATTTATTGGCTTAAACTTAAAAATATTAGGGTTCCTGATTCAGACTGGAAGGCACCAAACGCAACTATACAGAAGCGTGAAGAGTGCATTTTGATGCAAGTACCTGAAAGTACAAGTTGCCCATTATGCTTGCGAATGTAAATGAGCCCTATAGTGTTTTGTAAACATACGGCTAGTTTTCCACTTTCTTTACTTTGTGTTATTGTGTCTTCCTTGCAGATTGAAGTAATGAAGGAAAAGGTTAAATCCAGGGTGCAGATATATACTCAGGAAATAGAAAAATTCAAAGCACGTTGGGACCAATTGAAGCCAAGCAATGACCTTATTGAAACTGGAGAAGAGGATGCTCTGGTGAAAAGTGCACAGTCAATAAAAGAAAAGAAAGTGGAGTTTGATGAACTTGAAGAGACAAAGAGAAAGTTAATGTAAGCCAAAGAAAGTTTTTTGAATGCAACACAGTGCAGTTATCCAGTAATTTAAAATGACATGACATAATGGGTTTAGATGGCATTCAGCTAAGCACCCCTAAAAACAGCAGTAGCTCTTTTTGCCAGAGCTTGATTTTTGTGTGTCTTTGTGATATATAATATTATCAATATTCTGGCAATCATCCTCCTCACACATTGGGAACCTCTGTGCTATATAGTACTGTAAATAGGAGCCATTTATGTTGCTTTTGCTCTCTGTGATATATAACATTATAAACTGACTTACATGCATGGACAAGGGTTTAGTCTTAGTCAGGGGCCACTGGTCCCTAAGGTTTGGAGAAAGAACGAAGCAGAAAGCAGGAAGCTAATTTTAAGGATTCGGTTTTGGTTCAACCAGGAGCGTGGATTTTGCCGAAAGAACAAATCTTGGCCAAATCCCAAACCAAATCCTGGATTCTGTGCATCCCTATTAAAATTAAAATGTTTAAAATAATGTAACTCAATTAAATATTTCTTTCCTTGATCTATATTAGAGAGGATTGCCTTCATTTTGGATTGGAAGCTCCAGATTTCTTCTTGGCTGATGAGATACGTATAGATATTGAGGACTGCACCAAAACATGGTCCTTATATGAGGAGTTTTATCAAGGTTTTAATGAGAAGGCCAAAGAAGACTGGATTTCATACAGGTAACATTTTTTTTCTGTATGTGATTGCACAATAATATTTTGGCAGTGTTACCATGGATTACATGCCTGCAAAGTGGGAAAGCCTAGCTACAGGCTAGCTTATAAACTATTGTTGAACTGAAGCTCTTATTATTCTCCTTGGATGATGTTGGCAGTTGTTCTTCAGCAAAATCTGTCACATGTTGGACAAAGCTGCCCTCTACCAGTGTAGCTTTACAGAATTGGTGTTCTGCTCTGCTGACAAGATAATTAGAGAATTGACAGATTCTTCTTTTTGTGATAGCTTTAGTGCATCCAGCCTTAATCAAAAAAGTATATAAAAAAATATATATTTTCCAATATCCTTAGGAGTAAGTGTTACAGTTTTGAAGAATTTATTTTATCATGGCACGAGAGATTACGGAAAATGGAAGAGCACACCACCATGTCAGTGAAGCTGCAGAAGGAGATTGACAGATACAAGGTAAATGTCAGTGTGTCAGTTAGTTAGTCCTGGAAACCTGTTTTCCCACTGCTCTTTGAAGTCTGCATGAAGCAGTTTTTATTTTTTAATGTATCGCTTCTGCTAGACCTGCCATTTTTTTCATTGTAGTGGGATAAATATCATTACCTACTGACTTTATTAAAATGATGGTTCTATACAAAGAAGCTTATGGAGACTTGTGCATTACAAGCCATTCAAGGCTCCGTCAGTCCACTATTATTTCATTATTAACCAGTAATTATCAGTTCCTTCACGTTAAGTTGACTTCCCACGGGTACAAACTCCTATAGCAGGTTAAAGGAAATGTAAACTATATATTTACATAATGTAGTTCTTACTAGTGCCACTTGTCATGTCAAAGCCCCTTAACCCTGTGAATATTGCTTCAGCTGTAGCAGTCAGTGGTGTGGCAGTTACTTACATGAGTGGGGGGATTTAGGTTCAATCATTTTGAAACCCATACATTTGTGTGTGTGAAGAGTGACATCCAGTTTTTCTGCTTTCAGACTGTTGTTCCTGTTCTCAAGTATGTACGAGGAGAGCATCTGTCTCAGGATCATTGGTTAGATCTTTTTCGGCTTCTTGGCCTTCCAAAAGGAACCACTTTGGAAAAACTGTTATTTGGAGATTTGCTCAGAGTTGCTGATGTTATTGTTTCAAAGGCCTCTGAACTCAAAGTAAGTCTTGTTGTTATAGATACATATAGATGTTATAGATTTGGGGATTGGTGCTGTGCTTACAAGGAGGCAAACCTCCAATGGCTCTTTAGTAAAGGTGGCCATACATGTTACAATTACGATCTTTCGTGTGACAAATCACCCAAAGATCTCTCATACCCTCCTCAGATATGGAGGTAGAAACAATAGGAACTCTATCCCTATCTGATGATTTAGCCCTAAACACTTGTCTTTGCTTGGGCGCCTTCAACGGCACCCAATCAAAGTTTTCTCTCCTGGCCGATTGACGAGATGACCAAAATTGGCTTTATCAATCCACCATACCTTGTTTTTAGCAAATTTAACTTTATTACATAACATAGTTGACATTTAATGCTTTGTTTTTAACATAGCATCTAATAAAGTAACAGCAAAAGTTCACAATATACAGATTTAGCTTTAAAACTAAAGTAATTAATTTAACTTCATACCAGGAACTAAACAGCCGTGCTCAAGGGGAAATTACCATCCGAGAAGCTTTGCGGGAGCTGGATCTGTGGGGGGCTGGCGCTATTTTCACATTAACTGATTATGAAGACAGCCACAGTCGTACAATAAAGCTGATTAAAGACTGGAAAGACATAGTCAACCAAGTGGGAGACAACCGTTGCCTACTTCAGTCTTTGAAGGATTCCCCTTACTACAAAGGCTTTGAAGACAAGGTGTTTGTCTGGGAGCAAAAGCTTGCAGAACTGGATGAATATCTTCAATATTTAAACCAAATTCAGAGGAAATGGGTGTATTTGGAGCCCATATTTGGCCGTGGAGCTCTTCCAAGAGAAGAGGCACGATTTAATAGGGTCGATGAAGACTTTCGGTATGTATTGTATGGCTGCTTGACAGTAATACTGTGTTTTTATGCATGATGTCTATCTCAGCCTTATAAATGAAACATGCTTAAGGCATAAGACCTGTGGCTCCAGGACACAACGATATGGGGGTAATCACCCTTAATACAGTGAAAATTGAAACAAGGTGGCTAACTAATTTTTGGGTTGTATGAATGTATATTTTTATTTATAAAGCGCTACTTATGTACGCAGCGCTGTACAGTAGATTGAAACTAATTTCCTGACTTAATTTTAAAAAATGGCTTTAAAGTTTGCATATGGTAAAGATTATACAAAGTTCAAAATCAGGGGCTACTTTCTGAAGGGAGCTGTGGGCACCAACTGGTAAATCATCATTATATTAGCACATGCCAGTGCATGCCTGTTTTATTCACCTGTAGTTTGATACATATATAGAACCTACATCATATATGAAGAGACATAAAAAAAACTGTCCATGCACCTAGATTTCATTATCTGAACCAGATTTGTCCCTGTGCTGCAGTACCAAAAGCCTCCTCTATACTTTATAATATATCTTATAGATCTAAATAAAATAACATTCTATTAAATTGTTCCTTGTATAATTATACTGTTGATTGTTGTACGGCAAGACCCAAAAGTCCCAGTGCAAGGATACTGCAGTCTGACAACCCTTGGAAGCTGTAGCCTAAGGGCAATTATAGTGGGGCACTTTATTGTCCCTGAAGTCTTCAGGCCACTGTACCTAGTACCATGGCAGACCTTGCATTTGTAAGACTATGGTAAAATGGGGTTACCCAGGGCTGCCAAAATCAATAGCTTTATCAATAAATCCTTTGCACGAGACTCTCTTTCCTCAGGTGTGGGCCCTCGCATATGTTGGAGGCAGGGTGTAGAAGAACCATATCTCTCGGGTTGAGAAAGTTAATAGGTGCCGTGGTTATTGAACTCAAACAGTAAAGGCTTTATTAACTTGATCCACACAGGAGTACTTTGACAGCAATGTAGGAGGGTATATACATAGCACAGGCATATACTAACAGTTCTTCACATAATACTTTGCCCCCAAGGGTCAATCAATGAACAGAGAATTAGTTTTCTATGAAAGCTTACCCCAAGCGTTCAGGGTCTTCTCTGCAAGTGGAACCTAGGCGAACTCCTCTAGTCCCTTGGTCTGTACACTCCCCAGGATTCTAGACCTTGCTAAATCTCTTCAGCATAGCCTCAAGCTGTTCCTGATCCTTTCTGTCACACCTAGTGTGACCTATGACAGAGTATATCCTAACACTACTAAACCCTACGTAACCTTGGTTCCAATTCTTTCCCACCTTCCTGCTCAGGGTGAAGCTCTCTGACCCAGAGCACATGGATGTTCTAGCTCAGTGGTCCCACCACTGGCTCCTGGGCAACATGTTTTTCACTACCCCCTTTGATGTTGCTCCCAGTGGCCTCAAAGTAGGTGCACAGAGACACAGTTTTACTCCAATCAGAGTCTCCTGCAGGGCAGCAGTCCATATGGGGCTACCGAATAGCCAATCACAGCCCTTCGGCATACCCAAAGAACTTTTTTTCGTGCTGCTGTGGCTCACCAACACTTTTTACATCTGAGTGTGACTCAAAAGTAAAAAAAGGTTGGGGATCCCTGACCTAGCTTATATACTCTTGTGGCCAAACAAGGGAACTGCAAAGGTTGTACTTTGACCCCAGAAGGGGATCTTACGTCTCTGCTAACATAAGCACCCCCTTAGCTGCCAAAGATTCTAGGGCACTGCCAGTAAAAAGGGGTAGCCATTTTACCAGTCTCCTACACATGAAATAAATATATCGGATTTACTTGCATTTACTTTGAGTGCACGTGGTTCAGTTATTGTCCATTCCTTCCTCCCCCTGGTCTTGAAGTACAGTTGCAGTCTATGCCAGCATCAATGCAGATATGGTAATTGGCATACTGGGTGCATAAAAGAGTTTTATGAGATATGAAATGAAATGATTACAACAGTAATATTAATGGTATTAGTCTTATTCTTCTTCTCTATATTTACACTGCGGAACAATAGTAATTTAAATTGAGCAAGCTATGCGCTTCTGCAGTTCATATAAATTGTAGTTGCATGGTTCCCAGTGTGGCGCCGTATTAGCAGCACTGTATACTCCTTTCAAATGCTAGATTATTTCTAAATCTGTGTTTACTTTAAATTGACCTGGCAGGCATTTCTCTGAAAGCATGAGTCGATGATATTCCTAAATAGTATGTTGTTTATTTTAGATGTGCCTCAATTTATAAAGCTCCCGAATCAATACTTTATAAAACAAATAGAACTACTGCTGTCACTTTATATTTGTGGGCTAGTCCATCATTTTCCCTTCTTGCAAATGACTTGCCATAATCATGTCTGCGCTTGTATTATTATCTGATAGCGCGTGCAGAGCTCCCATTTGTTATAGAATGCAGCATTTATTCACATGTAACCTGCCACGATCTGTCTGTATAAATCAACCCTTACTACAGGGAATGCACCATATGCAAATCACACCATAAAAATCTCCAGGCAGTGTTATTGCTCTTCACTGATGTGCTTAAGGCACATGAATTTATTATACCGCAGTGCTCAGACCGCAAGAAGGAAAAAAAGCCTCTGGTGTTCATTGATGTATACTGTCGAAAATAAAATCCCAAAAGCAACTGTATTGCTGTAATCTGTGAAATACAAGTTATCACACTTGAGTGGTTATTTATGTACGCTACCACAGGTAAGGTGGCAAAAGAGAAGGTCATGTATGTCATTTGCATGGCAAATCAAATGCTGGAAGTGGCACCAACTGGACTTTATGTGCAATTGCGTCTGGTTTATGTTGAAACTTGAGTGCAATATTTCTTATGTCAAAGCATTGGACACAACTGCCTCAGGTGCATCAGGTTGACCACAGTGCTGCTGGAATGCTAGTTACTAAGTCATCATAAGTCTCTAAATAAAGGTGGCCATGTATGGGCAGAGTTAAGCTGCCAATTTGGGTCCTTCAGACCGATTTGGCAGCTTATCAGCCCATGTATGGGGCCCTCCGACCTCTTCTACTCGGCTTGATTTTTCTGTCTGATTGTGGACCACATCGACTCATTGATGCGGCCCTCACTCCGACTTTTCGGATCCCCCTCATTGTAATGCAATCGCTTGGCCCTAGAGTCGTTTGGTGGCCTCGTCAAATGTGGGGATCTTACTGTTTATGGACACCTTAAAACTTGTGACTCTGCTGCAGTTGTTCCAGGGTGTCTCTAAAAGTCTCTAAAGTCGCCATAAGTCTTTAACTAATAACTGTCCACCCATGTCCACCATAGGTTACTAAGTCTCTAAAGGTGGCCATGCACGTTCAGATTTTAGTCTTCTTCCGACAAATTCAGATCGGTTGTATGTTTAAATGCAATGATCTGAAACTTACACTTAGACTGAAATTGTAGGATAAAGCCCTTAAAATGACAAATCAGAGGATGTTATGAAATAGTTGGCAGACACCAATTGTACAAAAGTGACTTCCATTGTAGGACCCCAAGGATTTCTCTCGATACACAATATATGCACAGATTTTATCGTTATCTGACTGAAATTTTCTAACCTGGCCAATTGACTAAATGACCAATCGTCATGGTATGAAAATTATCAGGACGATAATTCTCATTCCACACACAGTCCGAAAATTGTACAAAACTAGGGTTTGTATGATTTTATTGGTACATGTATGGCCAGCTTAAGTCACCATAAGTGTCTAAATAATAACTGTCCAACCATGTCCATCATAGGTTACTAAGTCTCTAAGTCACCATAAGTCTCTAAACTAAGACTTGGAACTCTGCTGCAGTTGTTGTAGGGTGTCTGTCCATGTCCACCATAGGTTGCTAAGTCTATTATCGTCTATAATCTCATAATAGTCTCTAATAGTCACCAGAAAGTCTTTAACTAACATTAGCACTAATCTGTTGTAAGTTTATTTTTATGTGCTTTTTTATTTATAGATCTATAATGTCTGATATAAAGAGGGATAACAGGGTAACGTTACTAACATCTCGAGCAGGCATAAGAAACTCTCTGATAACTATCCTTGATCAACTTCAGAGGTGCCAAAAATCCCTGAATGAATTTCTGGAGGTATGTCTTAGGCTTTGACTACTTATCTATTTAGATTTTGTTTGATGAGGAATTGTTTTCATTTTTTTTTATTTATCAGGAAAAGCGGTCTGCCTTCCCAAGATTTTATTTTATTGGTGATGACGATCTCTTGGAAATACTCGGGCAGTCAACAAACCCTGCTGTAATTCAGTCACACCTCAAGAAGCTGTTTGCTGGTAATGCTAGTGAATGTTTTGCTCCTCTTTGTTTTTCCCTTCACGTCAAATATGCAGTATTTGTTGCAGAAAATATAAGGCTATTAGAGTCATGAATATTTCATAGGGTTCAAATAAAATTGCTTTATTATTAGAAAATACCTGTGCAAGACTTTATGGACTGTTGGATCAGTTAGACTCCTTTCCCAAAACCACAATCAAAAACCTGCATGAATTGTGATTGTTTCACAGACTGCATTTAAATCATTGGCGGCTAAAAGACATATACTAAACTAAAGCTGTAGGTGATATTACTTTTTCATGTATTTATCCCATAAACAATCAGTACAGGAGGAAGATATTGCTGTGCATGGGCTCATCTCCTTCATGGTTGTGTTGTACAGTTCTAACCTATACACCCACTTTATTATATAGTGCACATATTCCCAAAAAACTTAATTTGTCGTTTCTCTTTTGTTCCTTTCTGTGCCCAGCTTAATGCTAGATAAATCCTAGATCCCCGCTTTGAATATTTATTTTCTCTTTATTTATATATTTCTGCTTTTATCAAATTAAGGGGAAGAAATAAGTATTACTAAAACTGGGGATGGCACTGTACCAAACCACAGAGTTCCCTAGGTGCACCACATTTAAATATGATCCTGCACACATTTACCTGGCTTTTTGGGAATCTCAGTAGACTGTGAGGATGCTTTGAGGCAACAAAATATAGAATGGTTATATTGTTGGCCTTAGAGAACTATGCTTTTATTTGCTATATAGGAGTGAACAGTGTGGACTTTGATGAGAACTTTAAGCACATCATTACTATGAAATCTCTGGATGGGGAAACGGTTCCTCTGAAGAATAAGATACTTGTTACTAGTGACGTTGAGGTGAGAGCCAATCACATAGAATTCTTTGGGTTTGTCTCTAACCTGGGAAAATTGAAGAGAAACTGTTTTTACAAAATAACTTTTGAACCACTAACCAACAGTTTTAAGCTCCTGATACTGGGACCTGTCAAGATTCCAATGACTTTAGATCCTGTGTTGTCATATTGAACTAATAATTAAAATTCTGGACATTTATTTAATCCATGAAAAAAAATATTGAAAAAGTGCCAACGACTTCTCGCTTACGGAATCTTTTGTATTGAATAGGTTTGGCTTAGCCATTTAGCATCAGAAATGAAGTCAACTTTGGAGAAGCTGTTAGTTGAGTGTATCACAGCAGGAAAGAAATCACACAGTGGCATCGATCCCTTACAGTTTCCTTCTCAGGTAGGTATCCAAGAAAAGCTTTTCTAACACATTGAGCACTAGTTACTTCTTCTATATGTAAGATAAAATGGTATCAGCAGTTTGTCGTGTGCTTGGATAGGTTAAACTTTGGCATTTTTTTCAACCTTGCTACTGTATGTGTCAGTTACCAAATTCTCAAGAGATTGTTTTATTAATCCTTTGTAATAAGTATCATAGTGTACAGACTAGATTAAACGGCTTATTTACATCTGCAAATGCAGTGAGCAAAGTGCAATTTCGAGCACATTCACCATGTTCTTTCCCACTAGACATGGCACCAACATTAATCGCACAAAGTTGCATTTGGAATTAAAACACTTTAAACTTGTATAGTGAAGAGTTGCGCCCACAGGATCAGGGGATGGCAAGTCATCCATCCATGTGTGTCAATATAATAAGACCTTTTTATACTTGTCAAAATCTAGTATAGAACACCTCAGCATCTCTATTGAGCTAAAATTAGTCATCACCTCAGTTCTTTGGGAAATTGATTCTGATACAATTTCCTTGGTATAGGTCCAGAAAAGTGACCAACTGAGGCAGTGCTCTCCAACTTATTACATGTAGTGAGATGATTATTTCTCATACTGCAGGTTTGAGGGCTGGATTAAATTAAGTCGTATATGGAGCCTTTGAGCTAAGAATCCTGATCAGGGTGCTCAAGAACTATATCAGAGTTACCGGAATGTTTTATTTTGTGTTTTAGGAACAACGCAGTAAACCTTTATACCCACACTGAGTTTTTCCCTTTTTTGTTTAAAGATCCTTTGTTTAGCTGAACAAATTCAGTTCACTGAAGAGGTTGAGGCTGCAATTCGCGAGCAAAGACTTCATCAAGTAGACATAGAACTCATGGCTAAATTAGATCATTACACAAGCATTGACACAAGCATGGGGGATACTGCAGGAGCCGGTAAGAAAAAGTTCTACATATTACATTTTGCAGGCTTATATTTTGTCTCATTTTGAATGAGTTGAATATATTTGTTATATTTTGTTATATATTTTGTGCTGTGTGCAGTCTTTGAGACCCTAAGATATTTATTAACATTGGAGACAGACATTATTGGTGATGTTGCCCGTAGCAACCAATCAGATCTTTGCTTTTGTTTTCTAACTTGTAGATGACTGTACAAATCTAATTCTATGTGCATCATCACTTTTGATGTTTGTCTCCAATGTTAATAAATACAGCTCTACGTATGTGTTAAGAACACCCTTATGTGGATTTTTTTTCCGGCTTCTGGATTATTAGGTGACCACCAGCCCGGCCCTTTCGTGACATCATCGGCAGGTCGGATACGGGTCTATAAATATATAGAGGGGAGAAGCCTGGCTGGATAGGGTTCCGGTTGGAAACGGATAGGTTAATTTGGGTGTGGGTCAAGTTTCTCTTGACCCACACATCACTATTAATTTGCCCAGCACTGTACTGCAGATCAGTAAATTAGTAGTTGAATTTTTCTGTAATCTAGCCCATGTTTTTGTCTGGTTTTGAGTGAAAACTTCTTTGATCAAATTAAAGCCCTATTGCTGCTAGCCCTCTGTGAATTTTTTATTTGTTTAATAGTGTTTCTCTACATGCAGGGATTCTGGAACTAAAGCTGAAAGCCCTTATCCTGGATGTCATACACAACATTGACGTGGTAAAGCAACTAAACCAAGCACAAGTTTATAGTACTGAGGACTGGGCATGGAAGAAACAACTCCGCTTCTACTTGAAACCAGATAAGAAGTGTTATGTAAAGATGGTGGATGCTGAGATGGAGTACACATATGAGTACCAGGTACTGTCTCATCAGTGTACCAAAATGTTATTATTTCTTAAAAATAAGTATTTATTTCATGAAATTCTTTATCCTTACAGGGCAATGCTCCAAAATTAGTGTATACCCCACTGACAGACAAATGCTACCTGACTCTTACTCAGGCCTTGAAGATGGGGCTGGGCGGAAATCCTTATGGCCCAGCAGGAACTGGGAAAACAGAATCTGTAAAAGCCTTGGGTGGGCTCCTTGGCAGACAGGTTTTGGTTTTCAATTGTGATGAGGTAAACACATTATACTGAAGGTAAAATGGAAGCCATTACAATATATACTGTCATGTATGGATGCACCCAATATTGAAGCTTGCGCTTCTATTTATTGCATATGCAAATTAGGATTCGGATTTAGTTCGGTATTCGCCCAAATCTTTTACATAGGACTCAAAAAATAGTGAATTCAGTGCATCCCTACTGTCATATAACACTAATGGATATGTATTGATTATCTTCCAATCATAATTAAGGGGTAGATGGGTTTCTTATTGTCATAAATGATAGGTTTCATGTATGTACTGTATGTGTTGATCACTTTGAATGGCAAGAATTGAGCTATCTAACCTAGAAAAAAAATATGTCCTAGTTTCTGCTGCTGAGACAAAATAAGATATTTCCACGAAGATGTCCATTCTTTGGGGTTTTCATAGATTTGTGGAGTTGTAGTAGAACAAATACTGAAGGCTAAGTATCTCTGATCTAAAACTCAATGGGACTAGGCAGTAGATCTAAAGCCTTCATGTAACAGAATGTGAGGTGACCAGGGCATACACCTGCTTAAACCTTTGTGTAAACTGGCCTTCAACTAAGGAATTAAGGGAGTAGACATGCTAATCACCCCATGCATGATTTTTGCTGCCTATGCACCCAGAGCAAATAATTTACTAGTACAGATAATGCCAGAAATTCAGAGATAGCATAGAAGTAATTGAGAGCAGGTCAGAAATCTTTGCTAATTGTATAAAGAATAGTGCATTTACAACCTAAATAAATACTAACTAAATTCATTACTATCATTTTGTGCAGGGTATTGATGTGAAATCAATGGGAAGAATCTTTGTTGGCTTAGTGAAGTGTGGTGCTTGGGGCTGCTTTGATGAATTCAACAGACTTGAGGAGGCTGTGCTTTCAGCTGTGTCTATGCAAATACAGACCATCCAGGATGCATTAAAGAACCATAGATCTTCCTGTGATTTGTTGGGGAAAGAGGTAAATTTCAATTTTATTTCTATTTTATCAGTAGTACATTTATAGTTTTCGATGATTTGCCCTTGTCAGGATGTACTTTACTTAACAGAGGCTTGTAGATGCTCGAACTTAATGTTAAATTTATCTCAGTGAGACCACTTTGTTTAGATACAAATTTACAACTCATCTCATATCCTTCCTCTCTTTGCTGTTTATAGGTTGCACTGGATCCCAATTCAGGGATTTTTATCACTATGAATCCCGCCGGAAAGGGTTATGGTGGGCGCCAGAAACTCCCAGATAACCTTAAACAGCTTTTCCGTCCAGTCGCAATGTCACGTCCTGACAATGAACTCATCGCTGAAGTCATTCTTTACTCAGAAGGTTTTAAGGATGCCAAGAACCTTGGAAGAAAGTTAGTCGCCATCTTTAACTTGGCAAGGTAACAGTACTACAAAGAGTATTTTCTCAAGTGTTCTACTGTAGCAATTATGACAAGAATTGTCTCCCATTGCCATCAGTTTGAGTGTAATTTACAATTTTTTGATGATGGCTTTTTAGTATGGGAAATTAAGTGATGTGCAAAACTACCAAAAATTTATTCGTCTGTGATAAACCTTAACGTCATTTCAACTTTATTTGAAGGGAGCTTTTGACACCGCAACAACATTATGACTGGGGTCTGCGAGCATTGAAAACAGTCTTGCGAGGATGTGGGAATCTCTTGCATCAACTGAAGAAAAATGGGAAAGAAACTGCTAGTAAGCTCATGAATCTTAATAGTTATCAAAATACTAATAATATTCAGTCGACAAATTATTGGGCTTATGCTCACATTATCCTAATTTCAGTGGTACGGTAAGGCAAATGCTTATCAGTAGGGGGTAAGGGTTAACTACATGCAAGATTATTTAGGATGGTCTCAAACCGTACAAGTCAGATTAGTTGCTTGGGTTCAAATATAATGGTACTGATAGAAAAATCTGATGTGTAACAACACAACCCACCTGTTAAAGCAACATTTGTAAAAATGAAAAAAAAATATTTGTAAAATATTTAGGCAAAAATTTAATCTATAAGGGCTGGAGTGAGTGGATGTCTAACATTATAGCCAGAACACTACTTTAGAGGGGGCGGGGGGACATGGGACCTAACTGTTCAGTTAGTTTGTGAGCATGTCCCATATGCCCCCCCCCCTCAAGTCACTGATTGGTTACTGACTCCTAACAGCTTAGAGAGCTATAAAGTAGAAAGTAGTGTTCTGGCTATTATGTTAGACATCTGCTAACTCCATTTTGCGAAGTCTATATACTTTACCCAGTTTCATTTTTGCACTGAACTGTTCCTTTAAAAGGAAATGCTGCATGCTGCATCTTTTTTTCTCATTGAAATTTTCTCATTGAAGTACTATTAACTATCGGATGTAGATGCAGGGGCAACAGACACCATCTGAGTTCAGCTAATCCAACTTGCATTTAAGATATGGGGATCAGATTTTATAGGTCCTACAAAAAGACACCTACAAAATCTGACCCCTTGGATTGTATTCTATTTATCCACTAAATGACTAGAAACGTGGAAAGGAAAGAGAGACTGCAGCTCCTCATCACTTCCTCAGCAAATATGGTGAATGCATAGTGATCAGGATCTTCAGGCCACCATAAACATAAAATCCAAAAATATTTTGTTACATATGGCCAGTTTTATTTAATTTCTTTATCAAGTTCATATTCATGAAAGGCAGGGCACCTTTAGAAACAACTTCCACTTATTTTGGGAACAGCCTTTTGAAACAATAGTGATTTTATTAACTAACAATGCAATCACTACTGTTTTAAAGTAATCTGTGTTTATGTTGTTCTGCTGCGCTTATTTTTGAACCTAGCTATTGAACTAAAAACTCTGTCATTGTTTTTCAGTCAATGAAAGCCATATGGTCGTGCAAGCCCTGCGGCTCAACACTATGTCCAAGCTGACATTTGCAGACTGCTCCCGGTGTGATGCCTTAATTAAGGATGTCTTTCCTGGAATTGATTTTAAGGATGTGGAGTATATGGAGCTTAGTGCTGCTCTGCAGCAAGCTTTTGAAGAAGCAAATTTAGAAATCATTCCAAGTCAGGTAAAACTAATAAGTATACCTGTAGAAATGTCTATTATTTCTGTGTTTTACACACACACTTGTTTGTGGATACATAAAGGAAAGGCTTGCACTCTTTAATCATAGTTTGTCAAGGCCTAATTCATCTTTATCATGTCTGATTGTACATTAGGGTAGTAGCTCATTTTTCTTCTTTAAGTACCAAAAGTGATACTTAATAGATATGCACCAAATCCTCCAATGTAGATCTTGGGAAATGTAAAATAAAATTTTCATGTTTAAATGTGAGCAAGATCTAAAAAATATTGAATACATTTAAAAAAGTGTTGGGATTTCATGTGACTAGACCCTAAAGTTTCATCCGAATCTTATGTTTGGTGTATCTAAACTATTCCCAACCCCTGCTATTGACTTGGTTTGTACCTTATAAAACAGATTTCTTCTTCTTCTTTTTTTTTTTATTAAACTTTTTTTGGGTTGCCTTTTTTTATAATTCAACATTTGGCCTTGCCCCATTCTTAGTTCAAGATAAGGTTACACATATTTACACAATATTACTTCTACAGTTTAAAAGGTATCCAAGTATGGATGCTTCGGCAGCTGGTGCGGTCTGAGACACCATTGCCAGTGCTGGCCCCCACCCTTCACCACCCTATGCTCATCTTTTTCACATAGGAGCAGGTCTAGGAAGGGCGACATTGCTAGTGCAAATAGCACAATTGGTACTCTCTGTACTAAAAGAGCCAAGTTTTGGCTCTAAAAGTTACCAGAGACGGCATTTTGCAATGCCGTCTGAGGGAATGTTCTCACTGTGCCCCCACCCCAAAAAGCAATACACTAAACTGGGCATAGACACACACAAATCTATTTCTGTTCCCGTTACATGCAAATCTCACAATAGCCAGGAGTCCCAGATGGACAAGTGCATTTGGCTAACACAGGCCTTAGACTCTGATCTGCATGGGAGGGAAAAATGGGAAGTTTTATAGTTGAAGTTTCATTTTGAGGTAATGGCCAGCAATGTGTTTGGGTTAGAGGCCATGCTCTTGATATTAATTGTACAGTATTAGTATTAGAAGACCATTTTACCATTCAAAGAGCAATTGTGTCTTTTAATACAAACCGCAAGATTTCAGTTTTTGCATACTTTACTTTAGATTAAGAAAGCCCTGGAGTTGTATGAGCAGTTGCGACAGAGAATGGGTGTAGTAATTGTTGGACCGAGTGGTGCTGGAAAGTCCACCCTGTGGCGAATGCTACGAGCGGCACTTAATAAAATTGGGAAAGTTGTGAAACAGTACACTATGAACCCTAAAGCAATGCCCCGACACCAGCTACTTGGCCACATAGACATGGATACAAGAGAATGGTCAGATGGCGTTCTAACAAATAGCGCTCGCCAAGTTGTGCGGGAGTCCCAAGGTAAGTTTGTACCTGCTCTGTTTGGATGGATTTGTGTGTGTGTGTGTATATATATATATATATATATATATTAAATTATATATAATATACATTAATTTGATATAATACTTGTATAGTTATGGGCCCACAGTGGTAGGAAGAAAAAGGCTACCAGTTGTGCCTACTGTTTCTTGCATCTAATGCCATTGCACCCCTTTGTGCCCATTAATGTGAATGAGACTCAAGGTGCAGAGGCACAGTTGAGCCCAGGTGACGGTTCAGGGCACGCATTGCACCCATGAGCTCAGTTTTTCTTTTGGTGTTTCAGTAACTGCACAATTGAGAGGTATCAAAATATACATCAGTGACTTTCCTCTGTGATGTTCTTATCCCAAGTAAAACTGTGGTGTCATTTTCTGCAAACATTTGGAACCCATCAAAATTTGAGGTTTGCACTGGAATTCTGGGGCAAAATGCTGCATTGTGGATGAAGAAAAAATGTAGCAAATTGTGCGGATATATTTTTACTTTGAACTTCTGGTATCTCAGGTTCTTATCCATACTTGTTACATGTAAACTACATTGGCCGTGCCCTCCAAAGAAATCACAATGGCTGCACTTAGGAAAAATGAAGTGCCATGCTAAAAGAACCTTAGTGAAACATTATGCAAAATAAATCCTGTATTGTCTGGTTTTATGCGGAAATGCTTGCTGTTAAACATCAAGTCCAGTTCCTATGTTCAGAACACAGAAGTTTATTTTTTTGTAATTAGCAATTCTATGATTGAATAATATTTCACTTTATTTATAGATATAAATTCCTGGATAATATGTGATGGAGATATTGATCCAGAGTGGATTGAATCTTTAAACTCAGTTCTTGATGATAATCGCCTCCTTACCATGCCAAGTGGAGAGAGAATCCAGTTTGGCCCCAACGTTAACTTTGTTTTTGAGACCCATGATCTGAGCAGTGCCTCTCCAGCCACTATATCAAGAATGGGAATGATCTTCTTAAGGTCAAACATTTTCTCTGTTTTGAATGTTGTTTTCTTGCCTCAGGGGTATTCTAGTACTGACAAGGATATCTCTCTATAATAAAACTCCTGGCATCACATGGCATGAAATGGTCAGGAAAGATGTTTATGCCGGAATGGCTTTCAGCTATCCACTTTAAGCAACTGATGTTATGTTAAACTGAAACAAAGTTTATTTGTTGCAGTCAGAAAAACAATGTTTGTCACTTCCATTAAGCCATTAACCAACCTCAAGTTTATGAGAGATATCAGCTATGAGGAAGTGACAGCTTGTAGGTCCCTCTGCTTCCCATGTGATTCAAACAATCAGCCCATTGGCTAAATGATCACTGATCTGATCAAGGCAATCTCCATGTCCGTGTCCAAAATACATGCAATGTCATCATGGAGCAAACCAACTGAAATATACTGTATAGCAAGGTCCAGATTTCAGAAACCTTGTTTTATTTTTATCAAGGTTGTGTTTGTCTGTAGAGCATAAGAATGTAGTTATTTAATGACACTTTGCTTATCCAAATAATGCCTGGTTGGAATTCTCTCAAAACATCTCAAATACCTGCACTTATCTCGGATGGCTGTTTGTACCACAATTCGTTCTTGTTCTCCTACAGATAGCATGGTGCCATCTCGGTTTTAGGAAAGCAAATTTACAACTTTCTTTTGGCACACAGCTAAATCTTTATTTTTACCACAACAGTGATGAAAACACCGATCTCCAGTCTCTAATCCAATCATGGCTCAGAGGTCAACCTGCAAACGTTAGGCATAATCTCGAAAACTGGATTGGAGATTACTTTGAAAAGGCCTTAAATTGGGTTCTGAAACAGGTTTGTAACTTACCAAAAATCTATTCATTTTTATCCTCCATCCTTAGCAGTAGACACTCCACCAGTTTTACAGGGATTTCTTATATTCTTTATATGCTAAAGCATATAAAAAACATTTTTATTTGAAATCATTCATACTACTCATAGTATACTACTACTACTAATATGAACCACATCATATCTAACATTAATCAGGCTTTATAAAACAAATCTCTTTTATCAACTATTCATGCCCTGTGTTTCTGTATATGAGACTGAACACGTGCCCAAAATGTGGATGGTGATCTACGATTAGACCTTCAGCTGATAAAGATCAGACCATTGCCATCGAGCATCATTACATAACCCTTCTGCTTGCTTCTTCCAATTAAGATTTTATTACAAAAAAAATCTTGAGTAATAGATGGTTTCTTTGAAATCTAGGACTATGTCCTTTTTTCAGAAATTTATGAAATTCTTACATTTTCAACGGAGAAACAAAACCCTGCCAATGCTGATTTGGTGGTATATCTAAAAGTAGACCCTGGCCCCAAGTATGGTCTGGGTACTCTTTATTTAAAAGGCTTTTTATATTAGAATTCTATATAGTAATTTTTCATTTTCAGTATATAACTATACCCTCAATCCAATTTCTTATTCACAGAATGACTTTGTGGTGGAAACCAGTCTTATTGGAACTGTTATGAATGGATTATCACATTTACATGGCTGCACTGATCGAGGTCAATTCATTGTTAGTCTAATCCATGGACTTGGAGGAAATCTCAATATGAAATCAAGGAATGAATTTGCAAAAGAGGTAATTATAATTAATAAAGTGTCATTGAGGGAATAATCAGACTTGTATATCCTTCCTGTGTAACAGTAAAACATAACAAGTGTAGTGGAAATGTACAATGACAACACCTTCATAATCCAAAATCTAGTATAAATAAATCTAAAGCAACTGGTCATGGTTTATCTAGTATAAATAAATCTAAAGCAACTGGACTTGTTAAGTAATCATTGAAGACGTTTCACTACTCATCCGAGCAGCTTCAGTTCAATTGAAGAAGCTGCTCTGATGAGTAGTGAAACGTCTTCAATGATTACTTAACAAGTCCAGTTGCTTTAGATTTATTTATACTAGATATACCATGCCCTGGATGAATGAAAATCTTCATGTTCATAGTTGAATCTATTAAAATAATTAAGAATTCTGATCCCTGTATTTTTCCTTTTGCAGGTTTTCAGCTGGGCACGGGAATCACCACCAGACCCACGCAAGCCATTGGATACATTCTATGATGCTAAAACTGGGCGATTAATGACCTATAGCCTTGAAAAACCTCACAATTTGACTACAGAAGATTTCTGTAATCCTCAGACACTTCCTGTCATAAGAACTCCTGATATTCAGAGAGGGCTGGATTATTTCAAACCCTGGCTTGGCTGTGATACAAAGCAACCATTTATCTTAGTCGGCCCAGAAGGCTGTGGAAAAGGGTAAGACATAGGGGTTACCTTTACACTAGAATCCGCTCCATTAAAGAATAAGCAAACCTTTTTTTTTTTTTTTAAATCTCTTGAATTACTCTGTACAGCGCCAGAATAACATACCTTTCTCCCTGCATCCAGATTTATTTTGTTTCTCTATTACAGCCAGTTTAACTACAGCTCTTTTACTGACTTCCTTGTCTAGAGAAGCTCCGCTCCTTTTGCTTTCTGAGAACTCTTCTCTCTGACTATGATGACCTCAAAGAGGTGCCTACTGTGAATGCCTTATTGGCTTTAATTGGAGCAGAGGCAGTGAGCATGCCCAGTTCGCATCTCTTTGAGGTCTTCATAGAGAGAAAAGGGAGTGCACAGGAAACAAAGGGGGTGGAGCTTCATGCTAGACTATGAAGTCAGCAAAAGAGCTGCAGTTCAGCTGCTTTTAATAGAGAAACAAAATAAATCTACATGCAGGGAAAAAAGTATGTTTTTCTGGGGGCTGTTTAGAGGAATTGTAGGGGATTTTAAAATAAAAAGTTTACATATCCTATAAAGAGCAGGTCTTTTCAGCTTTCCTGTTTCTCTGTTTAAACAGTATAAACAAAAGCATTTAAGTCCAGGACCTCTGTGACAGTATCCGCATGAGTAAGTGTCTACTCAGACACCCACTGGTTTATGCTTAATGTGTATATTCTACAGAAAGGCTCCCTTTTCTATGGGTAGATGCTAATAGTTGTGGCTGTACTGCCATAGTCTGTATGCAGCCTACTGCTGTCATATCTTTGATAAGCTTATACTACTTGACAAGCTGTGGATTTATGGATCTATATGTATCCATAAATCCACATATATATATATATATATATATATATATATATATATATATATATATATATATATATATATATATATATATTGATATATTGTCTTTAATAAGTTCTCTTTATTGTATATTGTCTTTAATTGAGTTCTCTGTTTCTGTCTGTTTTTCAGAATGCTCCTTCGCTACGCTTTTTCCCAGCTCCGATCCACTCACATTGCTACGGTTCACTGCAGTGCTCAAACATCTTCTCGCCATGTACTGCAAAAACTTACCCAGACATGCTTGGTGATCAGTACAAACACTGGCCGGGTGTATAGACCCAAAGATTGCGAGAGGCTGGTTTTATATTTAAAAGATATTAACCTCCCCAAGCCTGACAAATGGGGGACCAGCACCCTGGTTGCTTTCTTACAGCAGGTAAGCAGATTATTCCATTAAAGAGTTGATTCAACTTTTAGTATGTTAGAATGTCCTATTCTTAGCAATTTTACAATTGGTTTACACTATTATTTTTTTAACAGTTCTTTTATTATTTGCCTTCCTTTTCTCCTTGCCTCTTTCCATTTTTAAATGGGGGTCACTGGCTCTGGCAGTCAAAAACTATTGCTCTGTGAGGCTACAACTTTATTGTTAATGTTACTTTGTATTAATTATCTTTCTATGCAGCCCTTCTCCTATTCATATTCCATTCTCTCATTCAACCCACTTCCTGGTTGCTAGGCTATACAAGACCCTAGGAACCAGATAGTTGCTCAAATTCTAAACTGGAAAGCTGCTGAAGAAAAAGCTAAATAATTTGAAAAATCATAAAAACTGAAAACCAATTGCAAATAGTCTAAATATATATTTTCATCATACTAAAAGCTTGAACTACCCCTTTCAGTGGAGCTGTTCAGAGGTGTAAAAGATATATTGTGTGCATAGGATATTCATACATTTGTATTTATACATATGACTGTGTCCTGCCATAGGTGGAGCATTCTGCCATTTTCTACTGCCAAAATGACAGGTCCTATAGGAATTAAGAAGGTGTTAGTTATGTTTATATTTCCCTAATGTATTTTGTGTATGTTTTAACTGAAGGTTTTAACATACCACGGCTTTTATGACGACAACCTTGAGTGGGTTGGGCTTGAAAACATCCAGATTGTGGCATCCATGTCTGCGGGCGGATCTATTGGAAGGCATAAGCTAACAACTAGATTTACATCTGTGGTCCGCATCTGTGCTGTTGAGTAAGTGATAAATAATTTTCAATTAAGGATGCACCAAACCCACTATTTTGGGAACCCCGATTCCTTCGTAAAAGGTATGGCTGAATATGTATATGCAGAATGTTGATGGAAGCGCATGGAAGTAAAAATAAAATATATATAGTGCAACAACGTCAAATAATGAATAAATCAACAACGATATAAAGTGAATACTTAAGTTAAACACCACTAATACGTGTGACCCCAACTCTTATATATGTTCAAACTGCTCACCAGAACAGCAAATCAAGGAGCATATAGGCCACACCCAGCTGGGTATTTGATTGAAGTGGGATCCAGTTCAGCAATGTATATAGAATGGAAGATGAGGCAAATATAGTGTGAAACTGTTTAATAAATATAAAAGGCCCTGCGCTCTGCAGGCTACTTACAGTACAGAAGTAGTATAAAAGCAATGAACATACGAAGTGTCCTCAAAAGCTCGACGCGTTTCGCGTGCTATACTGCACGCTTCCTCAGGAGCAGTTGAAATAAAAATGTAAAAAGTCGAATCACAGTAATCAATCTTTAAACCATTGTAATCAGGCTATAGAGTGGAACCACCGGAATTCCTGAGAGCAAAAAGAAATTGCTCCAGGGTGGAGGATTATAAATCTGAATGTTCCATTCTAGAAAGTAGATTTATAGAAAAAGGCTATAAAAAATCTTGGCTCCAGGAAGCCAGACACAAAGTGGACAATATTAATAGGGATCATCTTTTACAGCCCCAAAAATCTAAGAACAGCACTCCCCATAATTGCAACTTTTACACCAAATTTACCTCGGCAGCTTACAATATTAGAAACATTGTCCAACGACATTGGAATGTGATTTTGGCTGATCCAGTTTTGAAAGAGTGTTGTAATTTAAAGCCACAAATTCATTTTAAAAAATCACAAACTTTAAGCAACATGTTGGCACCCTCTAAAGTCTGGGATCGCCAAGAGCACACAATACATCAGAACCCATTTGGTTTGAAAGGAACCTATAAGTGTGGTAAGAAAAGGTGCACATCCTGTGCTTTTGTTGCACCTAAGAAATCAAAAATTATAGATATACCTCTGAAGAATTTTTTCATTAATTGTCGTTCCATATACGTCATATATTTATTAGTATGTCCATGCAAAATGCTTTATGTAGGGAGAACAATTAGATCAGTTGGTACCAGGATTAGCGAGCATATACGTAACATTAGAGCGGGCAAAATTAATCATGGGGTTCCCCGACACTTCAAGTATAAACATAATAGTGACCCTAGTGGTGTAACTTTTATAGGATTGGAACAAATATCCTCTAATATTAGGGGCGGGGACCGATTTATTAAACTGAGACAGCGTGAGACATATTGGATTTTTAAGCTCAACACATTGCAACCTTCGGGTCTTAACATTGATTTGGACTTGGCGGCTTTTTAATTTCCATAAATTCATGTAATTAATATGATAGGACAATAAGGCAAAGATTTAATATAATGATTTGAGCTGCGCCATCATGATTTTATTTCTACGTATTTCACAGTTTTAATCCTAAGATGTTTACCATTAAATAATTCATATATTAAGTGCCTTTGGCCTTAGGTATACGCTTATATTTTTATTCAATTTTTCTATGCAGTTTATGTATCCCACAATTGCCAATATTATTTAGCCAATGACATCTAGCTATAAGTGACTGCACGTTTCTATCTATATGTCTGCCTATACAGTATGCTAGTTATAGTGGTGGTTTATTAGGATAATAATTACCTTGACTATTTTATACATTTTTACACAGTGCTCAGTTTTGTTTTTATATATCAACTTTTTTACAATTGGAGGCGCACCATATCCGTTCGCTTTTGCTATGCTTCAGTTTATTACGTGTCTCCATGGGGACCGTTCCTCTCTTTAGTGGGATCTCGCACATTTGAATGCTTGCCCTATACACAACACACACGCTGGGGGTGGACGCGTCTCCATGGTGACCGTCCCTACGTTTAGCAGGGAATCGCGCACTTAGAGCGCGTTTTTTATACATCACATACACTTTTGTTGACGCGTCTCCATGGTTACCGTCTTTTCCCCTAGTAGGCAACTGCGCACATTGATGCGCGCTACACTCGTCACCTTGGTTACCCGACATGAGTCTCTAACGTGTCATTAATGCACTTCCGGTTTCTTTCCGGTGGTTCCACTCTATAGCCTGATTACAATGGTTTAAAGATTGATTACTGTGATTCGACTTTTTACATTTTTATTTCAACTGCTCCTGAGGAAGCGTGCAGTATAGCACGCGAAACGCGTCGAGCTTTTGAGGACACTTCGTATGTTCATTGCTTTTATACTACTTCTGTACTGTAAGTAGCCTGCAGAGCGCAGGGCCTTTTATATTTATTAAACAGTTTCACACTATATTTGCCTCATCTTCCATTCTATATACATTGCTGAACTGGATCCCACTTCAATCAAATACCCAGCTGGGTGTGGCCTATATGCTCCTTGATTTGCTGTTCTGGTGAGCAGTTTGAACATATATAAGAGTTGGGGTCACACGTATTAGTGGTGTTTAACTTAAGTATTCACTTTATATCGTTGTTGATTTATTCATTATTTGACGTTGTTGCACTATATATATTTTATTTTTACTTCCATGCGCTTCCATCAACATTCTGCATATATATTCTGAGGCTCATCTGAAGGGGAGCTTATACCAGGAGGAAGCAGCACACGTTCACACTCCTTAACATTGAAGATTTGATTTATATGAACTATCACCAAGAAGCGCTGAGTATATGAGTGTTTTTTCACTCTTCAAACATTATGGCTGAATATGTAGCTGAATCCAAATCCTAATTTGCGTATGATAATTTTACTATGGAAAGAATAAAGAGAACTGTGCACACAGTTTGTGGTTAAAATTTTTTAACTTCCATGTTTATATGACAAAAAGTCACATGTTAAGTATTCGCATTCAGTTTGGCTAGGCAGATGGATTCAGCTGAATCCTGCTGAAAAACGTAAATCTTGGAAGAATCCCGAACTGAATCCTGGATTTGGTTCATCCCTTCTATCAATAAGTCTCAAACTGTTGGGTTTTGGGGAAACTGCATTCTGTTCTTAATGGTTTCTTTTTTGTTTGAACTCCGGCTGCAGTTATCCTGAAAGGGACCAGTTGCAAACAATCTGCAGCTCGTATTTGGAGCCTGTTATTCACAAGAACCTTAAGAATCACCCGACCTGGGGCTCCTTATCAAAAATCCACCATTTAGCAGGATCCATGGTTCAAGTATATGAACAGGTACACTAAAGGCTTACTTTTATATTATATCTAGTAGAATAGTGATTCACTCAAGCTTTAGAAATGCACTTTTTAATATTGTTAACCAACATGCTGCTTAGATGCAAGAATATTTAATTAATCGGATCACACAGAGTCAAACAATTTAGCGTTTGGTCAGACTTGAAAACTCATACTCATACCTAAAGCAAGACTAAAGGTTGCCATACACGGGCCTTTAGACCGATTCGGCATCTTATCTGCCCGTGTGTAGGCTTGAACAATGGGCCTGCCTGCCAGACCGACATCTGGCCTGAAATCGGCCACTTATAGACACTAAAACTTGTCCATATACAAATAATCAAATAATGTATCATTTCAGCACCTTGTAAAGCAGTTTTAATACAAATATCCTGTTTTACGCTAAAATATTTTAGTATTGTTGTATTAAAACATTGCTTGGACTTGAGGCTGTAAATAATATATCCTTTAAGAGATGTTGCTTGTCACACATTCAGATATGTATATTTCTGGCTGTTTTTCTTCCATTATATTCAAGTATAGAGTACAGTAGGTAAGAACCCAGCACACCTATATTACCTGGATTTTTACCTGCTACGGTATAGCTTGTCTGTGAGTGCGTATTACAAATTTCAACCCACACTAATGTACAGTTATTTGATCATTAATCACTGTTTTCTGTGTACAACAAAACACTTTGTAATGGTTTATATTGTGTTCAGGTGCGGGCCAAGTTTTCAGTCGATGATTATAGTCATTACCTCTTCACACCCTGCATCCTTACGCAATGGATTATTGGACTGTTTAGATATGACTTAACAGGAGGTAGGTGGTACCGCTCTTCAGTATCATGTCTAGTTTGTTATTGTGTAGTAGATTTGCGCAAAAATAGTTTTTTTTTTAAAGTAATTGTTATGTAAGATAGAAATTGGTAGACATGATTAATGATGATTATTATTCAATTTCTTCTTATCTCTAATGATTGCAGAAGCTGCTTAAAATGGATTGTCTCTTAGTTCTAATTTAAAGGAGAAGGAAACATACAATCACTGGGGGGGGGGGGGGCAAATGTTAGGCGCCCGAGTAATAGTAATCACTTACCTGATACCCAGGGCCATTGCTCTTGTTAAGAGAAAACTGCACCGGCCTAGGGTACCTGCGAGTGAGTTATGTTAATACAATCACTGGTGGTGCCTAACATTTTGCTCCCCCTAGTGATTGTACCTTTCCTTCTCCTTTAAAGTCAGTGGCACATGGGGAGATTAGTTTCCTGTAGTAAATCTCTCCTGTGGTAAAAACTAGAATGTTCAACGTCTGCGCCTAAAAGCTTGCAAGTTCATGTAGAATTCAATAGGAGTCAGGGTCAAAAGGACTCAGGGAAAAACCCCGGTGGGCACCGGCGGCCCAGTCCGACCCTTGCCGGCGCTCCACCTGCACGATAGTTCCTCCCCTTATGCGTTAAATTTATACGCGATTGGGGAGGACGTCGGGTGAGGGCCCTGCGGGGGGTTAGGGGGGCCCCCGGGGGGGGGATTTAAGGAACATAGCCGGCGGGGGCACCTGCAGGGCCCCTGCCTGCAGGGCCCCTGCCTGCACCCCCCAGTCCGACCTTGATAGGAGTTATAGGCAAACTTTAAGCAATTTTTTTAATTTGAGTTTTCCAAGCTTTTTAACCTTTTTTAAGAATTTGTAGACCCATTAAAAAAGGGCTCAAGCAGAACAAGTTTGGAGATGCTTCCCCCTACACTAGGTTTCCTAGTTCTTGTGTTTAAAAGATATGGAACGTTGATTTAGAAATTGAGTTCGTGCCACAGGGCTGTTTGTGGGTTAGGGAAAAGAAACCTATGCTGGATCCTACCTGCTACCTTGGCTGTACCCAAAAGCATTGCCTCTGCCCAGGTGCAGGCAGACATGGCACAAGGCTTTACAGTGTTTCTGGGTGCAGGCAAGGTGCCAGCGTAGGGCTGTTCTTCAGCATGCATTTTTCTGAGAATCAGCCCCGTGTAGCACTAGCATATTAGGGCTTGAACTGTGCATAGTCTAACAAAAATGGAATCACAACTATAAGCCTACAAACAGTTCCTTGCAAATCCCCTTGTGCCTAACTATTTATCTAGAGCTGCTGGTTAGATGCAGCCATATATTCAAAGCCATACAGTATATCAACCTGGCAGACAGCTTCTAAATCTGATCAATGCAACACGTGCAACAGTAGTCAGCTGGATTACTTATGGTAATTATCAGTTGAGTATAAGGTACACTTGGCATAAAAGGATGATCAATTCTTCAATTATAGGTTTTGTTACAGTAAACTAATAGTATTGTGGATTAGGTTCTGGTCACCTACAATAAAAGCACCCACTTTTTTCCCTTTGCTTTAAGGTTCTTCTAAACAGTCTCAAGACTGTGTCCTTGAAATTGTGGCATATGAAGCTCGACGACTCTTCCGTGACAGAATTGTGACTGCCAAGGAGCTTCATGTTTTTGACAATATTTTAATGTCCGTGCTGCAAGGAGACTGGGGTTCGGATGTTTTGGATAATATGACGGGTAAATTGTAATTCTGAACAAATTGAGAGGTCCATTTACTAAGCCTTAGTATTTTTTTACCGACAAAAGATATAAAAATAAAAGTTTGTTTGTTATACATGTCTAATGTTGGGCAGCCTGGACTATTCCTCTCAGTTGGGATAGATTCACCGGGGGAAGGAATTTGCGAGAGCGAGCAGAAAAGTGTGGACAAGAATCTTCCATTGGCCCCTCCAGGGGGGATTTTATTGGTTGTTATATTGTTTGCTTAGTGTTAGGACCCCCGGAGCGGTTCAGTCGCCCGCTCCAAAATGGCTTTTTTCTTTCAGGAGAAACTGATAAAAAGCCCATTGCATCGATTCGTTTTCTGAAGTCACGCAAATTTACCTGCAGGAGGAAACTTTGTGCGACTTCAGATTACTAAAGCGATATGAAGGGTTTTCCACCGGCGACTCCTATTGTTCCTGGTGGAAAGCCATTTTGTAGTGGTTAGTCTCCCACGATAGCAGAGATCTATTGGGGGCAACTGAACAGCTCTGTGGGTTCTTACCCTTATACAGGGCCAGCCCAGTCATCCTACTCTTCTAAGCCATGGAACATGTTTAGGCTATAAGGTGGTTGAACATGTCTAACAAGTTGATCTTTCACTGATATGCCCACCTTGAGGTGAGCCGTATCAGATTGAGCCAACCGTTGATCTCAAGGGCCTGTGGCAGAAGAGCATTAATATAATCAAGGGCACCACAATAAGCTACTGTTGATAACAAGTTCATGCACATTTTTTTTTATTTGTATTCTAACAGATGCCTTTTATGTAACCTGGGGAGCACTACATGGGGCAGGAGCTGTGATCGCTCCAGGTCAGCCTTTGCCCCCACATGGAAGGCCGCTTGGAAGGTTGAATTCTAATGATCTTCAAGATGTTATAAAAAAGGTGTGTTAGATATTTATCTACTCCTTATCCTTGTGTCTGAGCAATCCCCTGCACAGTAGTGAGCACTGGTACCACTTTACCATGCACTTGGAACTACACTATTGCCTGCATTGTGGGTGATTTGACTATAACCCATTTCCATTCCTCTTCTAATGTGTTTAATGTCCCCCTGTCTTTAGGGTGCAATTCAATACAGTCACATGAACAGAGAGCTCGAGATCTTGTTTTTCCACGAAGTGCTGGACTACATGTCACGAGTAGACAGGGTTCTCAGCTGCCCTGGTGGCTCTCTTCTCCTGGCGGGGCGCAGTGGTGTTGGCCGCAGAACTGTCACATCCCTAGTTAGCCACATGCACGGTGCTGTGCTTTTTACTCCCAAGGTTTCTAGAGGATATGAGCTAAAACAGTTTAAAAATGATCTTAAACAGGTGAGATGTGCAAAATACATTGCCATAAATAAATCTGTGTATATAACCTTTCAGTTAAAGTGATATCTTGAGTGTCGAACTGAAAACCACATATTGCTTATAAAGGCAAATCCAAGTATTTAGTTAAAAGGTTGCTAAGGAGAGATGGCAGGAGAACCAAATGGTGGAGTCAGTGAAGGACAGAGGTCAGTGCGGAGCAAAATGAAAAGCAAACTTAGGTCAAACCGATACATTTCAGCGTGTAACAGCAGGGGTGTGTTATTTTTGGCATCAATTTCCATGTTATATATGGAGTTAGTTTGCACAAAACGTACTTTCTGCAACACATTCATGCATGATATAGAACATATTGGGCTTCCCCATGGGGTAAATTAACATTTAAGTTCAGTTTTGATATGTTGTAGAATTCTTCTGACTCCTTTTAGCTTCATTTTATTACTTATCTCTCTGTTCCTATTCCAGTCTCTACTACTCTTATTCAAAGCACTCTGGTTGCTAGGTTAAACTGGATCCTAGCAACCAAATAGCAGCTGAAATTCCATACTGGAGAGCCGCTGAACATATTAAAAGATATTCTGTGCTCAGACTCTTTTCACAGTTTCATCAAAAGTCTATTGCTGAAAATGTATCTCCCTCTAGTTCTGTGTTTTATAAAGCAAAGGTTGAAGCAACTGTGTCTTGTATTTATGAAGTTACACAAAGCCCTACTAAGACCTTGTATGCTTCAGGTTATTCAGATGGCTGGCATTGAAGGACAACAAGTATTATTTCTTCTTGAAGATCATCAGTTTGTTCATCCAGATTTCCTGGAGATGATCAACAGCCTCCTGTCATCAGGTACAGTGCATTAGCATCATCTTATGTACTGTTTCAAACTGTTCCCTGGTTGCTAGGGTCACTGACCATTATTGCATTATAGTGACTTTGTGAGACTTTGCAAACTACATTGTAGGTGATCTCAAATGTGTTTACCTAGTTTACCTTAGTTTCTTGTTTTGCTTAATTTGTTAGTGTTATGATAAATAAAATATACTTTATTCTTTTAAAGGTGAGATCCCTGGATTGTATACAGTAGAGGAGTTGGAGCCACTGTTATCTCCACTGAAAAATCAGGCTTCAGAAGATGGTTTTACCGGGCCAGTATTGGGCTATTTTACCAACAGTAAGTATTTATATTATAATAATTATAATGGTTGTAAATGTGACATTGGTTTTAGACACAACTTTTGCTTCCTTTTGTTCGCATAGGCGTGTAAACCACTTAATTTTTTTGCTGATACGTTTTGTAAAATGTTAAATATTCCAGGAGTCCTTCAGAATTTGCATGTAGTCCTCATCATGGATTGTACTAATACAAATTTTACCATAAACTGTGAGAGTAACCCGGCCTTCTACAAGAAATGCTCTGTACAGTGGATGGAGGGCTGGTCTGACAAAAGTATGAAGAAAGTAAGTCCTGTTTTCTGTTTTATTGGACATTGTGTATAAAAAAATTGTATTTAAAACTCAGAATTTCCACTAGTTGGAATGTATTTCTATGAATAATCAGTAGTCTGATAACTAATGGTATAACATTTTTATGCCTTCAGATTCCCGAAATGGTGATTTTGGACCCAAACAGCAAAGAGAAGATGCAGATGGACCCAGGATACAAGAAAGTTTCATCAGGTAGATTTATTCTGTTATTATTAAAGATTTGTGTGTAGTGTTTTAGTAGGAAATATTTTGACTTTGAAACATTTTTCAAATTTGTTTTATATTTTTTTCCCCCAAGGAGATTCAGAATTTTTCAATTCTTTCTTGATGATTCACGAGTCATGTAAATCATACGGTGCCACCCCAAGTAGATATATGACTTTTCTTCGTGTTTATGGCTCTCTGTATAGCAGCAAGATAGCAGAGCTGACAAAGAGACAAAGGCATTTACAGGTCAGTAAAGGAAGGTTCTAATGCAGCTGAATCTCTTCTGGCATATTGGTCCAGTTTTATCAAATATGACTGTTTGGTTTGACTCCATGCAAAGTAAACATTTTAGGGAACCTTTATGCTGTATGCACTTTTAAGTGCACCAAGGGTTGCAAAATAAGTGAGCTTTACAGATTATGAGCTGTAGTGAGCATTACATATCATATACCAAAGCTATGTTGAGTAGATTGCTAGCCACCCCCACACGTGTGCTTCAATTTCAGAGAGATAATCCATATTATAATCTACATTATGATCATTTTTTAATAACCTACACCGTAAGACAAAAACTATTGCTTTGTGAAGCTACAATTTTATTGTTATTGTTACTTTTTACTTAATTATCTTTCTATTCAGGCACTATCCTATTCATATTCTAATCTCTCTTTTAAACCACTGCCTGGTTGCTAGGTTACATTGGGTCCTACCAACCAGATAGCTGCAGAAATTCCAAACTGGAGAGCTGCTGAACAAAAAAGCTAAATAATTTAGGAACTGCGTAAAAAAAAAAACATGAAGAGCAATTGAAAATTGTCTCAGAATATCATTTTCTACATCATACTAAAATTTCATGTAAAAGTGAACAACGCCTTAAATATGTATTGAATCCTCTCATTATTGATCCCATGTAGGCTGGTGTGTCCAAGCTCAATGAAGCCAAGGCTCTAGTAGATGAGCTGAAGGGAAAAGCTGGAGAACAGAGTTTGTTACTGAAAACCAAACAAGCGGAGGCAGATTCTGCTCTACAAGAAATCACCACGTCCATGCAGGTACATTATAAAGTTGCCCGTCAGCCCAGCAGTAAAGTGTGACTGAAGTTTATCAGAGCACAGTCACATGGCTGTGGCACCTTGGGAAATAAAGAATATGGCTAGTCCCAAGTGAAATTTCAAAATGAAATATAAAAAAAAAATCTGTGTTTTTGAAAAACAGATTACAATGCAGGATTTTGCTGGAGAAGCTCTATTAACTGATGGGTTTTGAAAAAAACATGTTTTCCCAGGACAGTATTCCTTTAAGTAAATATTCCTGGAACACAAGGAATGAAACCAGGGTCTTTTGCATCAAAACCTAATCACTTTACGTCTACAGTAGGCCAAGTCCTTCTCCTAGTAAAAGTTGCTACTTTTTTTCTGATTATTTTGTATTCATTTGATCATTTTGCTTTGCAGAATGCCAGTGATCAGAAAGCAGAGATGGAAAAGATTCAACAGAAGATAGCGGAAGAAGCAGTAAAAATTGCAGAGCGGAAAGGAAAAATCGAAGATGAACTTAAAGAAGTTCAGGTACTGATGCTCAAGTGTAGTACGTCAGTGTGTTCTGCCTTTACTCTTGCTTTGGGTCTGGTTGTTGTGCCTCTCATCCGACTGACTTAACGTCATAAAACCACAATCCTTCACCCCCACCAATACTGTTAGTGCAACACAATAGTCTTTCAAAATTCTGCAAAGTGCATTTAATATTTCAGTCTGTGGCTTTGCAGCAAGTCTGTACACATGGCTCACTGAGCTGCATGGCTAACCATTCCATTCACACTTTATTTCTTGCCCACAGCCTTTGGTGAATGAGGCAAAAGAAGCAGTTGGGAATATCAAGCCAGAATCTCTGTCCGAGATCAGATCTCTGCGCGCGCCTCCAGATATAATCAGAGACATTCTCGAAGGCGTTCTAAGGATGATGGGTATCTTTGATACTTCCTGGGTGAGCATGAAAAGGTAAGGTGGACTTAGTAAGTGCAAAAGTGTGCAGTCAATAAAGTATAACCACTTCATTACCAAAGGCTTATGTTGTTTTCAAATACAGGCATGGGATCTGTTATCTGGACACCTTTTATCCAAAAAGCTCCTCAACACATGAATACCATTTTCCTCCATTAGTCCTAACAATTCTTATTTTTGAATGATTTTCTATTGGTGGCAAAACAGTACTGTTGGGTTTAAATGAAGATGGGGAGCTACTGGGGCTTCTTTGGGGTCACAGATCTTCCCTGCTAAAGGGCTGTGGTTGCCTTGGGCTGGTACAGAAGCCCTAAACATAACATGCATCATTTCTTCCCTACTTTAGTTAAGCTTTAGTTCTCCTTTATAGTGTGCTTCTCACCAACACATAAAAAGCTGTATAATAAAAGTCCTTTCCTAATTAAACATAAAACCCAGTTCATTTTTTTAATTAAAACATACATACCTGTTATAAACTCATTTAATAAATCTCATCTTTCAACAGGGTCAGACTGGGGTGTGCAAGGCCCACTGCTGCCACCCTGTGTGCTCGCACATTATACTTACTATTGCCGCAATCTCGGGAGCAAGGGCAGTGGTGGAGCAATGGGGGAGGGAGAAAAGGATCTGGTCTGGGTCGGCAGGGACCCACTGGGTTTTATCCCGGTGTTCTGCTGGCCCAGTCTGACCCTGTCTGTCAATTATACATTACCTACCCTACCTCAATGTCTCAGACATTGCAATTAGTCAATTAGTTTCACTTTCCATTCTGTACTTCCTAGATGTATCTGCACTCCCCACATTCCACCTCTTTAGTCACTGTCTGTAATTGTGTAGCCTCTGCATGGGTATGGGCATTATGGATTCCAAGACTGTAGGAAACACAACTTTACTTAACCTAATTAAATTATGTTTTATTAGCTTTATTTTGCTCAACTTACACAATAGAATAGGATTTTGAATTTTTCCTTAGGGTGACAGGTCCTCATTGTTGGGAGACTTAAAAAACGATGTTTAGATCAGTTTATTGAAGCAAATAATAAGACCCTGCTATGTAAAGACGTGATCGGTGTGACTTTGTGTACAATTTGTTTATTTTCAGTTTCCTTGCAAAGCGAGGTGTACGAGAAGACATCGTAACGTTTGATGTACGAAATATCACCAGTGAGATAAGGACAAGTGTGGAAGAACTTCTCAAAATGAAAAGAACATCTTTTGAAGAAAAGGTGCCAATAATTCTTATTTACAGACTCATATTTATAGTATTGGCTTTGTGTGCTACTGTGCAATGATACATGATAATAAAAAGGCACTAAGTTTGCCCATAGCAACCAATCAGCAGGTAGCATTTACTGGTACCTATTTAAAAGCAAACATCTTATTGGTTGCTAGGGGTTACTGCTCCTGGGCAAACTTCATATTATTACATATGGGGGTTAGTCTTTCAACTGCAGTTGTCGTCAAAGGTCCATTGGGATTTGTTATGCATCTGCAGCACACAAGCTGCTGCCTCAGCATCCAACTTACAATTTAATGTCCTGTATGAATGCCCAAGCCTCAGGCTAAGAACTGATTGGGCCTAAAATACACACATTGATGTTAATAACCGGCTCTGTTGAGCAGGGTCTCCTTTAGTTCTTACATGAATCAGTAGTTTTATGTAGATGTATGTTTGATGTATGCACGCTTCTGTTGCACAGTGCTGTGGAATATTTTAGCACTCTTTTATATGTGTTAATAATCATAATAATACTTGTCTGGTTATATAGTCCAGAACTAAAAAGAGATAATGATTAGGATTAATTCAGATGGCATTACCTTCTCATCAATAAATTTGCAAGTAAATTTGTAAGAGTGACAACCCACCTTTAATCCCTCTTTTCCCTGACCCTCTCTGTGGCTGATCACCCCCTTTTAAGTAAAGGACTGTCTCTGACTAGCCTGTTTTCCCACCCCATCAGCCCGTTTCCCTGTCTCATCTATCCATTCACAATTAAGCAGAAGTGCAAGGAGTGGCTTTGGATTCACACACATGGTGAATGGTGTCGATTGGCACAACTATGTCTTTTTCCTGCAGCCACAACTATGGTTGCTGTTGTTCATAAGCCCATATGTGCTTATTTTTTACCTTAAAATGTTATAAATATGAGTTTCCTTTAATTACTGTGTAAGGATGGCTTATCTTCTTGTCCTTTCCTTTCAGCCCTGCAAGGAGGGGCACATACGAGTGGTAAATGTGTGGCTATTAAATAAACCTGTACCAATCTGTTTGTTTCCCACCAGAATGCCAGAAGAGCCAGTGCAGCAGCTGCTCCCCTTGCAGCATGGGTTATAGCTAATGTGCAGTATTCTCATGTCCTGGAGAAAATTCAGCCTCTGGAAAAGGAACAGTCTGTCCTGGAGTCGTAAGTGTTACACTTGGGAAATGTCATTATGGCTAGCAATACATGATTGTTGACCTAATACTGCCGGCTGCCTCTTCCGTCTTCTTAATTTATAGGACTGCGAACCGCCACATCCCTTTTGGGACATCATTGCGGTGTAGGTCTATAAAACAGGGCAGAAGCCGGCAGGGCCAGAACAAGGAGTAGGCAGAAGAGGCACCTGCCCATGGCGCAAGACCGGTACCGCTTCTTTCCCCTACCTCTAGTTCTGGGCACTTTCCCCCTCCCACCAGCGTCCCGTAACCCTGTGTGTGTGTGCGCAACGTGTTCTCGTTTACGCATGCACATGAGCACACATATGGGGGAGGGGCAGGCAGGCCAAGCAGACCAGGTTGCCTAGGGCGCCTGGCCGGCTTGGCCTGGCACTGGAAGCCAGGTCAGGTAGGGTTCGGACTGGGAGCAGGCAGGCTACGGTCATGTGCGGGTCGAGTTTTTTCTCGAACCGCACATCACTATTACCCTCTCTTTGTTTTTGTAAAGTCAATTTACTATACGAAAAATGGGGTTTGTTATCTGGAAATTTTCATTTTGTAAACCAAAATGTGGGCACAAAGAGCGGGATTACCTTTTTAGTAAGAACAGATTTTTTTGACAAATAAGTGAAAATCTGCTTCCTTAAATATATATATTTTGTTTAAAGGAGAACTAAAGTTTAACAAAGGACACCATCTCCAAAGCTGATTAGTTTACACCCAACACAGGCTAATGTAATGGAGAAGGAAAGGTTTAATCACTTGGGGATGCCAGTTTTTGCCATAGAGTAAAAACAAAACCTGACCTCTTTTTATCTACCGCCCCCTACAGTATCCCTGTAATTTGGCACCTCCAATCTTTTCCCTATAAACATATCTTTCTCCTTTAAAGATAAATAGATTTATAGAATTTCCATTAATAAAACCAAGTAACTGAACGCGGAATTGTTTTACAGAAACTTGAGAAGAACCGAAGAAAAAAAGCACAAGTTAGAACGTCAGCTCAACTCTGTGGGGCAAAGGGTGTCAGAACTAAAAGAAAAGTAAGTTATTGAAAAAGGTTATTAAGATGATATTTTTCATTTTGAGAACCTTTGAGCTGATAATAATATTGACTTTTTATGAGAAATCTATTGTGTGTCACCTCAGTTCTGCGATGAGTCTCATGTGTTATTTAATAGAAAGTATTAAGGCAATGACAAATGAGAAGATTAGTCGCATCACAATTAATCTCCACTGGCTGTGGTGGAGGAAAACATATGTGTAGCTTCGGCTTTCCAAAGTCACCCAAAATTGCCTTCCGAGAAAACTTCTGGCGACTTTGGAAAGCCAAAGTAACACATATGTTCTCCTTCCGGCAATTTACATTCTCACCTGTAGAAAAGCATTTAAGGAGATTATGCCACCGCTAGAGGTGATTAATCGTGGGGTGACTAATCTTGTGTGTCATTGCCCTTAAGCAATGAATTCTTTGAAGAATCAAGGAAGGGCTATTTGTTCAGAGTGTGCTTTGGAACTGGTGCCCTCTGGGGTTGCTCCAACCACATCAAGTTTATATCCTTCATATCAGTTCAAACTGGAGCTTACAAGGTTTGTATGATGGAAAATATATTCTTTTCCCTGTCCCACCACAGTGGGATGGCAACACACATGTACAGGAGAAAAACAGGTTTTCTCTGTGTAAGTGCTGATCAATAAACATAGTACGGAGATAAGAAAGGGGAGTGGGATATAATGTAGTGCCGCACTGGCATTCAAAGAAGGAGGCTGAAGGAAACAATTTAGCAAGTATGGAGTGACTAAATATCTTGCTTATCATGGTTTAAGTAACCAGCCCATAACAGGGGAGTCATTGTCTGGAAAGGGTTTAATTTTCCTGTAATACTTGGTGGGAGCATATTTTGTCAGATAGGCTTTGTAACTGTCTGCTGGGTTCAGTAATAGTTATTTTGCTATTAGCTGAGCTGGAAGGAAATGGTGGGGACTTTAATTTCTGGTACAACCCAGTCACTAGGACTGGCATCCAGACCAAACAGAACATGATTTCAGTAGTTCATCTTGTGGATTAAACATGGATTTGCATGGAAATCCACCCATGCATGTTCATCTGTAACACAAGGAGACCTAGACTGGACATGTAATATCATTACAACATACTGAGGGATTTTACTTCTTTGGTTTTGTGCATGATCCCCTTTTCTGTTTCACTGAAATTGAAGTTTTCAGTTTCTGTTTGCTCTGTGTTAGTACCAGAGAAAATATTAAATGCCAGTGTCATTTATTCTGTCTTTAATACCTAAACAAGGTTTCAGACAAGAACAGCCGAAGCTGCTAAACTGGAAGCGGAATTATCCAAAGCTCAAGAAGTGATTCAGGCTGCAGAATTATTGATAAACCAATTAGATGGAGAGAACAAGAGATGGAACTCACAGGTTTGTGCCTACAACAATCACAGATTCTCTGGGACTCATGTACTAAAGATACACAGTGTTTCATGCTGAAATGATGCAGTAAGAATGTGGTCCAAACTCATGAATTGCACACTTAAAGGGATTCTGTAATGGGAAAACATGTTTCTTACAAAATACATCAGCTAATAGCCCTCTTCCTTGAAATCTGTTTTCAAAAGGGCAAACAGATTTTGCTAGGGGCTAGGCATGTTTTTAGTTATTCAGGTGCCCTCAGCCAATACTCAAGTCCAACCATGACTCCTCCAGTAACACTGATTAGGAGAAACAATAGCTTATCTAAAAGCAATTCTGTTGTGAAGTGCTGGCTCCTTATAAAAGCTCAGACTCAGGCACAATGCACTGAGATGGCGCCTACACACCAATATTACAGCTAAAAAAATACATTTATTGGTTCAATAATACATTTTTAATGTAAACAGTGTTATTTAGCTATAAAAACTACACTACAAAATCATGGCAGAATCCCTTTGAGGTAGTATTATTTGAAAATAATACTTTTTCTCATTTCTGAAAAAGTTAAATTCAGGCAGATTTTTCTCTCAATTATTTATCAGACAGCTATATTACTTGTAGTTTACAGATAATAGATAAAATGTTGATGACATTGCTAATAGGCAGACATGATCATAGTTTTGCCACAAATCACAGCAAGATTATGATTTTGCACAATGCCACTTGATGTGGTTTCTTATATACAGAAACAGAAGTCCTCTGCACTGCAAATTGCAGTAGAAGTTGCAGTAATGATGGTGTTTTTGATAAATGTTCCCCTAAGTGTGTGGCTTGGCAAAACATTTACACTGTATATCATTTATTAAAGGTACAGAAGGCCTTTAGTAATGTAGCAAAATGGCAAATTGCTTTCTTTTTATTTTGCTTTGCTTCTCCACATGGATTATAAAGGTGAAATCTTCCTTGGATGTGGATTCACAGTGGTAAGCTGACCTTTTCTTTTATTCCGTAGGTCGTGGAAATAACAGAACAGCTAAGCGCTTTGCCAAAAAGGGCTCAGTTGGCAGCTGCTTTTATTACCTACATATCGGCAGCCCCAGAAGATCAGAGGAAAGGCAGCATCGAGCAATGGATGAAATGCGTCGGATTGGAAAGTAATTGCTATCTCTGCTTTCCTGGTGTCAAGTGGATCCATACTGGGCCCACAGGGGAATGTGGGATATTCAAAGAATTCAGTATATATTTAGGAAAGCACATTTTTGCATTCGCATGACTTTAGATTTTTATTAACCATGCTTGGTGATTAAATCCTAAGCGCTGTTCTTTTTTGACAGTACTTCTTTGGGATGTTTACTAACATATTTGCTATATTGATCAGCAATTAGCTTTGCTTTCATTTTCATGTAATTGACTGTTGAAATATATAATAGTTTGCTATGGCTACCTACACTAATGCAGTTCACCATCTATGCTCCTAAATGCATCCTATGGTGTACTACAGTACAGTATGTCACTAGTAAAATCCTTGGAACAAAAAGCACATTTGTTAAAGGAGGGCTATACCCTTTTAAGCAGGGGTTATAGTAACCTTTTGTACTTTGTTCCACCAAAGGCAGTTATTTACTTGTGCATTTAATCACATGAAGCACTGTTTAGGAACTGGACTGGTTAATACTGCTTAGGGCCCTCTCTTTCTTTTCACACTGAGTCCTGTCAGACTCCTGTTCACCTACTAAAGAATGATTTACACAAGACTTCTCTCAGTTGGGCCCTCACTGTAGGAATGGTGGATGGATTTTTTTTCCACAATTTAGATACAATACAGTCACCTTCTCAGTATTCAAAATAGTTACTTACTTGATGTTGTTAGGCACAGGTAGGGTATCAGTTACAGCAAGAAGTAGTACTCACTGGCAGGTATCCTGTCCCCACAAGTGGTGCTTCTCTTGTATCCTGTCCCCACAAGTGGTGCTTCTCTTGCAGTCTCCATATCCCTGAACCCTATCCCTAAACTTGCAGGTGACACCCAGTGTACTAACCCTTCTGCTCTTCTTGCTGGAGCCTCTGGCTGCTCTGTTAACCACTGGCTCAGCACCATCCACCTCCTTCAACAATTAGGCATTGAGAGACCTTGTGATGCCTTAAATCTCTTTTTAGAATGTAGTTTAACAGTGGTCTCTGTTGGACCACTTGTCTCCAGTGGAATGCTGATGACACCAATCAGCGAAAAGGGTACATATGTATTAATCAGCAAAATAATGCTATTTCTTCTCCTAATTGTATTAGGTGTGTGTCTCACAGCAGCCTTTTATGTACCTAGGGATCTTATGCTCAGGCAATGTGCATTTCACAATATTCAATTTGGATTGCACAGAAAATGTAGGTAAAAAGATGCCAAACCCTCTAAGCCAGTGGTTCTGGTACTTATTTGGGTCAAGCCCCATTTTAGGACTAAAACTTTATTCAGGGGCCTGTTAGCTCATTACAAGGTTTGAGATAAGGATGCATCAAATCCACTATTTTTTTATTTGTCCAAACCCCGAATTCTTCCTGAAGGATTCAGGCGAATACCGAATCTTATGGTAGTGTAAGTGACAATTGCCAGTAATACTTGGCAAGCATGTAAAAGGAAAAGTAAAAATGTTCTACTTTATGTGCCAAGTCGCCTTCGGTCTGGGGCTACCAGAGTTCTCATCCGCACATCATTAGGGAGCACTGCTCTGCACTGTCCATTTTACTAATCAGCTTTCTAGGAAAACCTAATGTCATTTTATAAACAGGGCAGAATTGTTATTTGATTCAGCCCCTAGCAGTGAGCCTACAAGGAGTTATTTTATTCCCCGAGATGAGAAAACATTGCATTCCCGGTGGTTCTTTTTACAAATTACTTGTGGAATTTTCCAAGTGAGATTGAAACCCAGCTTTACATGGAATTGATTTTTTTAGTTATTAATACTAGGTGTTCTGACAGCATTTTCAGAGAGCAGCTGTGTATATCTCAAGGAGATAGGAACTAACCTAGAGTATCTGTGCACGGTGGGCACCTTAGCTCAGTCATAAAGAAACGGTACATTTTGTATCTTTTCAGTTTTGTGGCACTGTCCCATGAGTGAATCCACGCCTAGGGTTTGATTAGCTTGCCAACTGCAGAACGGCTGCGGCGCTTTGTTTATTGCTTTATGTCATCTGGCTCATTGGGCCGAAAAGGTAATATATGAAATGTAACATTATTGATCTTGTATTCTCTAGCATTTGATTTACGAAGGTTCCTGTCTACTGAGAGCGAACAGCTAATTTGGAAAAGTGAAGGCTTGCCCTCTGATGAGCTGTCAATAGAAAACGCGCTCGTCATTCTGCAGGTAAAGTAGAACATTTGCACTTTGCTTTTTACATGCTTGCCAAGTATTACTGGCAGTTCTCACACTACCATAAGTTGCATATAGGGTTGAGTTTAGAGCAGGGCAGGGTCTTTTGGTAAAAGCAAAGAATGCATTTTAGATGTTAGAATGGTTTTCTTTCTAAAGGGGGGCTTTGTCTTCTTGTACAGGTATTGGACCCCTTATCTGGAAACCCATTATCCAGAAAGTTCAGAATTACGGAAAGGCCATCTACCATAGACTCCATTGTAATCAAATAATTCACATTTTAAAAATGATTTCCTTATTCTCTGTAATAATAAAACAGTACCTTGTACTTGATCCCAACTAAGATATAATTACCCCTTATTGGGGGCAGAACAGCCCTATTGGGTTTATTTCATGGTTAAATGATTCCTTTTTCTCTGTAATAATAAAACAGTACCTTGTACTTGATCCCAACTAACATATAAATAATCCTTATTGGAGGCAAAACAATCCTATTGGGTTTAATTACAGTTTAAATAATCTTTTAGCAGACTTTAGGTAGGAGATCTGAATAACGGAAACACCCCTTATCCAGAAAACCCCAGGTCCCGAGCATTCTAAATAATGGGTCCCATACCTGTATTACCCAGTGTCCCATTCATTGGTACATAACGATTAGTCTTATCTAGGTCAATAGTTTTCAGGGGTCCCAGTTCTGTGGAGCAGGGGCAGAGCTGGGGCATGATGGGATTTTGACAGGGGGCGGAGTAGGATGGAGGGGTGGGCACAACCCAGGACTGACGATGTACTTAATCTGCCCTTGGTCCCTATGGCGTGCTCTGCTGGCTCATTCAGTGTTTTAGTTGCATGTTAATCAGTGTAGCCATTCACTTTCAGATAAACTACCATTCATAATGCATTCTCTTCTCTTCATTATAACACTGTCATGTTGGTTTTTATTTACATGTATTATCTATCAGTTTGTTACATTGTGCTAGATTAAAATTATAATATATAATGGCTAGGACTAGACTATGCATCATTTTTGGGTGGTTAATAGCTTAAATAGAGGATCTTGGTTTCAAAGACCACATTTTTATGTGCATCATAGTTTTCTTTTCAACATTATTTGTTTTTCCATTTTCTTTGCTACATTAGGCTTGTCATTTGAAGTCATTGGTAAGAATGCCAGGTGTTTAAAATGGTGTGTGTGTGTGTGTGTGTATATATATATATATGTTATATATACTTTTTCTTTGTTCTAATAAATTTGTGATTTTTTTGCAAAGTACCTGTGTGTGCGGCTCACTGTCTGTGTAAAAATATTTTTGCCAGCACCTTGGGCGTTTGAACTCTTTTTAGGGTGTGCTCTATTTTGTTCTATATATATATATATATATATATATATATATATATATATATATATATATATATATATATATATATTGCACTTGTTTCATGTATCAATTGTGTCAATAAATGTATAGTTTCTTCAGTTGTGTTTAACACAAGTGAATCCTTATTCAGGACCTAATGATGTGGCAACATCAACCTCTATCCTGTATAATTAAGCTCTGTATAATAAACTCCTCCTTATCTATAAGCTTGAGACACAGCAGATGTAACACAGGTGGGGGCATCTTTATGTAAAGCTAGTTACATTGCTTTAAATTAACATTGCTGATCCCAGGGGTGGGACTGGGAGAGTGTAATGGTTTAAACAAAACACTGATCCAGGTCAGGTCAGGTGGTTTTTAATAGAAGTTTGAATGAAAGTTTCATATTTCTTTTGCTCTGTGATGCTAAATGTCAACATGGGACTTGGTATCAGTCAAGATTTGGGAGGATAGCCTTATTGTTTTTGTCTGGATATATTATATCTCACAGATCAAGCAGCACAGCTTCCCAGAAGTAATGTAGGAAAAAGCAAGTTGCTTGGTGCCCTGAGTACAGATACATTCCCATAGGAGATTTCCACTTATTTTCTATTCTGTAATGCTAGCGCTAGAGCAATATGATCTGCATGGCAGAGCACCGGCTGATTCTCATTTGCCGCATTGTCTGGCTGTTGCTGCCCGTGGAAGACAAATGCTAGAGATGTGCTCCAGGACAACAGATGGAGCTGTGTGTAGAATAACTATGCACATTATCATATAGGAAGGGGTCTAATCCAATTACTATGCTGGACACTTCCCTGGCACCCACAGTGAAATAAATGCCGCGTATTGGCATCTCATGAGGAATAAAAACTGAATTTGTGTTTATTTTTCTATAAGACAGAATCACTTGCTGCTTGCCTTCTGGCTCTGTCATGGGACGTGGTGCACTTCTCTCTCTTTAAAGATCTATTTCCAAGTTAGACATATGGTCTACCCAAATGAAATTAACAACTGTCTTTTTTTCTAGAGTAAGATCTGCCCCTTTTTGATAGACCCATCCTCACAAGCAACCGAGTGGCTAAAGACCCATTTGAAGGAATCCCGCATGGAAGTTATTAATCAACAGGTAAGACTTTATGCTTGAGATCTGTATTCTGCAAGTGATATCATTAATAGGGTAGTTGTGATTCATTTTTTATCGTTTGTGAATGTTGTTGGAACAGCAGCTCTGCATTTGTGGGTTTCAGCACTATGTGGTTGCTAGTTATCCAGAAAGTTCCAAATTACGGGAAGGCCATCTCCCATAGACTCCATTATAAGCAAATAATTCTATTTTTTAAAAATGATTTCCTTTTTCTCTGTAATTATAAAACAGTACCTTGTACTTGATCCCAACTAAGATATAATTACCCCTTATTGGGGGCAGAACAGTCCTATTGGGTTTATTTCATCAATTACAAGGAACTGTTTTATTATTACAGAGAAAAGGGAATCATTTAACCATGAAATAAACCCAATAGGGCTGTTCTGCCCCCAATAAGGGGTAATTATATCTTAGTTGGGATCAAGTACAGGTACTGTTTTATTATTACAGAGAAAAGGGAATCATTTAACCATTAAATAAACCCAATAGGGCTGTTCTGCCCCCAAAAAGGGGTAATTATATCTTAGTATGGATCAAGTACAGGTACTGTTTTATTATTACAGAGAAAAGGGAATCATTTAACCATGAAATAAACCCAATAGGGCTGTTCTGCCCCCAAAAAGGGGTAATTATATCTTAGTTGGGATCAAGTACAGGTACTGTTTTATTATTACAGAGAAAAGGGAATCATTTAACCATGAAATAAACCCAATAGGGCTGTTCTGCCCCCAATAAGGGGAAATTATATCTTAGTTGGGATCAATTACAAGGTACTGTTTTATTACTACAGAGAAAAAGGAAATCAGTTTTAATATTCTGAAGTTTATGGGAGACGGGCTTTCCGTAATTTGGAGCTTTCTGGATAACTGGTTTCCGGATAAGGGATCCTATACCTGTATTGATCTCTGCGTCTGACTCAACAAATTAGCTGAAACCAGCTGGCATCTACTATATTGTTTAGGAGTCACAACCAGGAGTGGCGTGAAAATAGTAATAAGCTCTCCAAAGAGATACAGGCTGGCGTATGTGTCCTAGGTGGGATGCGTAGCTGTTTATATTACCTAAAATTCTTTGCTGAGGGCAATCCCCCTTCTCCCACCTAATGAATTCAATTTTATCTGGCATCATAAACACAAAAGGATTGCTAATGGCACCCTGTATAGACCCAGCAACAAGGGCGGCTTAGGTGTGCCAAACATAAGTAAATATCTCATAGCAATACTTCTAGAAACGATTATGCACATAACCATCCCTAGCACAAGTAAACACTGGATGAGAATTGAACAGTACATCTTCACAACACATACACAGCCTCCGCTGGGCCCCCTCCGTACCCCCTACGTGCCCCCACCCGCAATGTAGGGTACCCAGCTACAAACAGTATGAGACTTACTGTTGACTTCATAGCTTCTCGCCACTTCTCCCACTGCAGAAAATAGAGGATGATATCCCCTTCATTTCATTAGGAAACTGGCTAGCCCAGGGGATAACAAGACTAAAGACTCTAATGCAAAAGGACCACATTATCAATTGTGGAAATCTGGTCTGAGAATTTTCCCTTCCAATAACTGATCATTATAAGTACTTACAGATTCCTCTTACTACATCTGATCTTTTGGAAAACAATTGGTGCATGAGAATAGCCATGTAAAGACTCCCCAGAAAAGGGGAAATTGATGCTTTAAGTGGATGCAAACTCAGTTAGATGCGTAGGACTGAGAAAGGGCATTTTAGGCTGTGAAACAGACCACTAAGTGTGCCTACCACTAAGAACATTATTCTAAACTACTTCTGAGATGGTACCCAACTGGCACACACACCCAGCAACCTCACCCCTATGTTGGCGACATAAAGACGCTGGTCTATATTTATTGGACTGCCCAGTGCTCCAAAAGTTTTGCCAGGTACTCTCTTATTATTATAAATGCAGCATTTATTTGAATGAAATAAGCCCTATATACGACTTTTAGTTGCAGTTACCTTTACAAATAACTTTAACGTTGCTTAGAATGAGATTTTCTTCCTTTAGGCAATGAAAAAATAAATGAAATAAGGGGTGTAGATGCCTTTAATGTAGGTCAGCTCTTCCCTTGCCTGCTAACATGTACTTAGCACAACTTTACTTTTTATTTCCTCAGGATGCAAACTTCATGACGGCCCTGGAACTGGCAGTGCGCTTTGGCAAGACACTTATTATCCAGGAGATGGATGGTGTGGAACCTGTACTTTATCCATTACTTAGAAAGGATCTTATTGCTCAGGGTGAGCCAAATGCCACAGCAGATTACTTCCCCCCATTATTTCTCCTTGCTGTTCCTGCTCAATAGAGCCGTGTGAAAGTCATGCTGTTCAGTGTCAGTATAAAATATACGTGCTGGCAGACTCCAGAGCTTGGCTGCAGAATGTACGGATTTTCATTCTTTTTATGTGGACAGAGGGACACAATGCTTTTCGCCCTTTTATCTGTAATGGCACCGACATAGTGTAGCCCTACCTGCATCTTAGTACATGGCTACGTGGCTACATTATTTTTTATAACTCATTGTCAGTGTTAAAAATAAATGATCATTTATCCAGAAAGTTCCGAATTACGGAAAGGCCATCTCCCATAGACTCCACTATAAGCAAATCATTCTAATTTTTAAAAATGATTTCCCTTTTCTCTGTAATAATAAAACAGTAACTTGTACTTGATCCCAAGTAAGATATAATTACCCCTTATTGGGGGCAGAACAGCCCTATTGGGTTTATTTCATGGTTAAATGATTCCCTTTTCTCTGTAATAATAAAACAGTACCTGTACTTGATCCCAACTAAGATATAATTACCCCTTATTGGGGGCAGAACAGCCCTATTGGGTTTATTTCATGGTTAAATGATTCCCTTTTCTCTGTAATAATAAAACAGTACCTGTACTTGATCCCAACTAAGATATAATTACCCCTTATTGGGGGCAGAACAGCCCTATTGGGTTTATTTCATGGTTAAATGATTCCCTTTTCTCTGTAATAATAAAACAGTACCTGTACTTGATCCCAACTAAGATATAATTACCCCTTATTGGGGGCAGAACAGCCCTATTGGGTTTATTTAATGGTTAAATGATTCCCTTTTCTCTGTAATAATAAAACAGTACCTGTACTTGATCCCAACTAAGATATAATTACCCCTTATCGGGGGCAGAACAGCCCTATTGGGTTTATTTAATGGTTAAATGATTCCCTTTTCTCTGCAATAATAAAACAGTACCTGTACTTGATCCCAACTAAGATATAATTACCCCTTATTGGGGCAGAACAGCCCTATTGGGTTTATTTAATGGTTAAATGATTCCCTTTTCTCTGTAATAATAAAACAGTACCTGTACTTGATCCCAACTAAGATATAATTACCCCTTATTGGGGGCAGAACAGTCCTATTGGGTTTATTTCATGTTTAAATGATTTTTTAGTAGACTTAAGGTATGGAGATCCAGAAAGCCCCAGGTCTGAAGCATTTCTGGATAACAGGTCCTATACCTTTATGGCCACATATCTTTCTCAGAACAATTCGAACCAATAACCCAATCTTTGTCTTTTTTTTTAGCTGAAGTGTCCCCTTGGAGGACCCTCTTAGCACATGGAAAGAAGCTTTCCATGCGTGTGTGTATTAAGTGGGTCTAATGGGGGCTCCATGTACATGTCCTAGGATATTTTGTTTATTTCAACGTGCAAACTTTGCTAATCAGGACTGGAGCATATAATAACTTTCCCCAGCATCCATACAAATTGTAAAGTAGGCTTCGGAGGCAGCAATGTATTTTTAATCTCAGAATACTCTGACTATTAATGGAAAAACATCCTTGTCAGTACTTGGCTTTTATGAAACAAGGGAACGATTTAAATCGCTGTTTCACAAAACCTTTAATGCCAAGTTCGCATCTCAGAATAACAATGTTCAGGGGAGAAACCTGCAAGAATATAGTTTACTATATAAAACTGATTTAATGCAATAAAAGAATACATATTTCTTTATAGACAGAAGAGATAGAGATATATATTAAAGAGCATATTGCACTTTCTTGTTCTTTTTTTATAGGTCCTCGTTATGTAGTTCAAATAGGGGACAAAACCATTGACTACAATGAAGATTTCCGCTTGTTCCTGGCTACACGCAACCCTAATCCTTTTATACCACCTGATGCCGCCTCCTGTGTTACAGAAGTCAACTTTACAACCACAAGGGCAGGATTAAGAGGACAGGTACATCTTATGTGGGGTTTTCATTTTCTACTGGACCTTCTGTTTCAGGTTTTCTTAAGAAATTGTAGCATAGCAAAGCTGGGAATGTAGTAATAGAAGGTAATGTCATGGCATTAGGCATATCAATTATTGCTCAAGCAAATGCAGTCGTTTATATGTGTGTGTATAATACGTTGCAAGAGTGATTTGCAGGGCTAACAGCAATAGTGGCCATTTTGATGTCTCTGCAGTAGGCTGTACTTTAGCAAGCACCCTAGCAATGTACTGCATAGCCCATAGGCTAAAGGAACATTACTAAATCACATCATTAGAGACAGGGTCGGAATGGGGTGTCCTGCCACCCCTGCCCCCTTCCCTCTGAGCACACATAGGTCATCGGGGGGAGTAGGTCTGGGCTGGAGTGCTGATGCGTCCTGTTGTGGAACAGTTCTGGGTTGGCCCACTGTTTTTTTTTCTGGTGTCCTGCTGGCCCAGTCTGACCCTGTTTAGAGAATCAGGATAAAAGGCATAAAATAGCAGGTTCATGATGAGCCCTTTTTTATAGATGTAGTATGAGGACAGATGGTGAAAATAAGCATATAAGATCAACCTGGCGAATGTCAATGAGAAAAGAGATTGGAAGGCAAGCAGGGGGTAGGTGGAGGATGAGCCAGTGGGTTATCATTACAGGAGGAGAGTGGGAGGTGAAAGTGGGTATGTGTCACTGAAGTGGGACTGCATTGGTTGAGCTGAAGATAAGCCAGAGGGATGGCTTTTGTAGGAGGAAGGTGTAATTCAAGCAAAGGGTGGGTGTAAAAATGAGCCCATTGGATGTCACTGCAGAAGGACGTTGTAATTCAGGCAGAGATTTGTTGGAGATGAGCCAGTAAATTTCACTTCAGGAGGAGGGTGAGAAATGGAGAATATTTCTTGATGAGCTCCAAGGATGTCCCTACAGGAAGAGGTAGCGGGCAGGTCAGAGGACCACAAGCAGGAAGTTGGAGGCAGACCTTGTACTGTCATTGGTCAGAGGAACAATAGGCAAGGGTGGAAATTACCCAGTCACTGGGAAAATACTGCAAGAGTTCACCAGTAAATAGGGCACTTGCCTGCCAAATAGTGTTTTGGTGGATTCTGATCAATGCCTCTCGTATCATTAAAGTGGTTGTTCACCTTTGAGTTAACTTTTAGTATGATGTAGAGAGTAATATTCAGAGACAATTTGCTATTGGACTTTTTTTTATTATTTGTACTTTTTTAGTTATTTCACTTTTTGTTCAGCAGCCCTGCAGTTTGGAGTTTCAGCAGCTATCTGGTTGCTAGTGTCCAAATTACCTTAGCGACCAGGGAGCAGTTTTAATGGGAGGATGGTAAATAACTAGGAGAGGACTGAATAGAAAAACAAGTTATAAAAAGTAACAATAAAAATAAAACATCTAGCCTCACAGAGCAATAGTTTTTTGGCTGCTGGGGTGAGTGACCCCATTTTAAAGCTGCAAACTGTTAAAATAGATCAGAAACTATAAGAAATAAATAATGAAGACCAATTGAAAAGCTGCTTAGAATAGGCAGTTCTATAACATACTAAAAGTTAACTTAAAGTTGAACCACCCCTTGAACCAGATCACATGCTGTTTGAAGACAAATAGGATTTCCCATGCTAAGCAATGACATTGGCATGGTTTTTTAATCTTTAGAATAATCGCGTAGGGTTTCTAGATATGGAGTGGGGCTTGGCTAATCTTGTTATAACCCACCAACTGGTTAACCAATTTGAACTTTGTGCGGTTAACTTGCTGCTTATCTGCTATTGATCCCTGAATAGTGAGCTATGTAGCAATTACCAACATGCTAACTGCCTGCCTGAGGGTCAAACCTCGGTATCTTTAGAAAACAGATCCAGACATTGCAGATCAGTTTGGGAAACTGATAGTTGCCAATTTTCCTGTGGTAAGCAAAAAGAGTGTGACAAAACGTGTCTTTTCATTGCCACGGAATACTGAGCCATTTCAAATTCAAGTCAGATTAAAGCAGTCCCTTGTAATTAACTGTGTGCTGCGTAAGGGATTTTCCGATTCATCTTGGTAGACGGCGGATTAAGCCTGGGAAACGTTCTAACACGCAGAAACATTTCATTTAGCTTTTAGCTTTAACAATTCAGCACGAGAAGCCAGACCTTGAAGAACAGAAGACCAAATTACTGCAGCAAGAGGAAGATAAGAAGATTCAGCTGGCTAAACTGGAAGAATCGCTCCTGGAGGTAACATGGTTCCAAAGACTTGCTCCATTCAGCTCCGGGCACAGTTGCCAGGGTCGGCCTTGCTTCTGTAACGGCACATAGTGAAAGCATTTAAAGCCATTCATACATTTCCCTAATGCTACTGAATAATTTCATTCAAACATGTTTAAGGTCTTGTTGGCCAACAAGTTGCAGAGCTCAGTATTGTGGGCACAAGGCAGCCTTGTATTTACCCCTTTCCATACACAGGCAGTAAATACAGGTCTTGCCTTTGTCCTGTACCTGCCAAACACAGACAGCACTGTATTTATGGTGCAGTCATCTTTAGGAAAAAACCTGCTCATAAGGGTGCAACCCTTGGGCAACAACCACAGTGCTTTATCCTTGTTTTTTGCACCCTGCCCTGCACTTTGTCACAGAGGCTCAGTATGTTAAAGGGATTATCATACAATAATTTATCTTTTTGGTTTGTCTTATTATTGCTGGCCAGTTACCTACAAAATGCATCCAATCTTAAAGGAAAACTATTCCCCCAGAATGAATACTTAACCAACAGATAGTTTATATTATGTTAAGTGGCCTATTAAAGAATCTTGACAAACTGGAATATATATATATATATCAGTAAATATTGCCCTTTTATATGTTTTACCTTGAGGCACAATTTAGTAATGGGCTGGGTGCTCCCTCAGAGATCAGCTGACAGGAAATAATGCAGCTCTGACTGTAACAGGAAGTAGTGTGGGAGTAAAAGGCAGAACTTTGTCCATTAATTGGCTGATGGGGCCTAGCATGTATGTGTACCTTGGCTTGTTTGTGTGCCCTGTGAATCCTGTGGTGGCCCTTAGTACTTAAAATGGCAATTTTCTATTTAGGATTACCCAATTGCCCTTGCTGCCATCTTTGTGCTCAGATTCTAGAGCAGCTGCAGTGGCAATTTGAGTTTACAATGACACTAGCGTCTACTTTCTGTAAAAAAAAAAAAATATATATATATTATATATATATATATATATATATATATATATATATATATATATATATATATATGTTTTATATGATTTCTTCCCTTTCCCAAGACCCTTGCAACGTCTCAAGGAAATATTCTGGACAACAAATATCTGATTGAATCTCTGAACCAAACAAAAGCAAGCAGTGCACTTATTCAGGAGTCCCTCTCTGAGTCCCACAAACTCCAGCTCTCACTCGATCAGGTATTTCTTCTGTTCTTGCTACTTTCTGTCTTGTGCCTCAATACAAGCAAATGGTTACATGTACATATTTATAAACTGTATGTAATGCAGGGACACACTGTGAAGTGAAAAGTCCATGGCATCACTGCTTAGTGCCAATAGCGGCTCTCTCCTACGCACACAGTTGTCACAGCCCCAACTGCTACAGGTGCTAGTGTTCCAGTAAGCCCATCATTTGTCTGCAGTTCTAATGATGCAGGGAATAGCTAAAGGGTATTGCTTCTCAAAGGGTGCAAATGAGTGTGGAACCCTGGGAAAAGAAATAGATGGAAAAGTGAGGGGTCCGCTAATGGAAACAGCGCAGGGAGAAAATAAGAATTGTAGGTGCAGTAGACAGGCAGATTTTGGGGGATTCAGGAGAGGAGAAACCTAGGATTTGGGCAGAGCAAATAATGAAGCTTGAGGATAAGTAGGAGAGAATATTTGATTAAAAATGTTGTACAGGACTAATTAATTTATGAATTTATAATTACTACATCATAAATACTAAGAATAATAAATAAAAATGTTGTACAGGACTAATTAATTTATGAATTTATATTTACTACATCATAAATACTAAGAAATAATAGGTTATTGGAAGTCACATGGAATGCCTGTGATATTGTATTAAAGCACCTCCTTGGGGATTTCCAGTAACTGTATAAATGGCTGTATAGGTACATTGTTATTATTATTATTATTATTATTATTGTTATTATATTTCACTATATTTTAGAGAATAAAATATTTTTAATCTCATTTTTGAAAATAAAAGAAAGCAGAAATGTTTTTTCCGTTTGATGTTTATTCTACAAGTTGTCCATTAGATGGCAGTAGAACTATTGTGATGTCGTCCCTAATTTCGGGTCATTTCATTCACAGGAACGCAATGCATATCTTCCTCTAGCAGAGAGTGCCAGCAAGATGTACTTCATTATCTGTGACTTATCCAAAATTAATAACATGTACCGCTTTAGCCTGGCTGCTTTCCTGAGACTTTTCCAGAGAATTTTGATTGGCAAACAGGTATGTTACTTTTGTCAATTAGCAGCTGCACACTAATACAGGCAATTTTAATTATGAAAGGGGATCTATATTTTCAAGGAAAATGCAACTTATAATTTTATATTCTAATAAGTGGCCTTATCCAGTTGGCATGTACATTTCTATAAATATTTCATCTTTTATCTTGAGATCACCTGATAGGAATGAAAATAGTGCCCTCTATCTGTAACCTCCCTCTTTCCATTGATTGGCTGATGAAACTTATTACTTATGCATTCCCTTGTTTAGGTGGATGGACTGTAATATTTAAAATGGCAGTATCTCATTTTATGATAATCCAGTGACATACTAAGATACAAATGTATATACTAAGTTAAAAAGATATATATATATATATATATATATCCTGCCCCTTTAAGGATAGCCTTGCAGCTAAGAAGGTATTTATTCGCTTAATCACTGAATGGTTTATTTGGAATAGGTCATGCCATATAGAGAGAAAAGCAGGTATGGTCTTTCTCCCCCCAAAGAAAATATATTCTCTTTTTTCGCTAGGTTAGGACTGACGCAAGGACACTGCCTTGACGGGGCGCGTCAGCTTATGCATACTTTGTACAAACCATGTAACTAAATGTGTCTCTTTTTACTAAAATGCAGACATTTTTCCTTCAGTGTGTGCAAAATTGGTTTTTAATTTTCTCTTGAAGCTTTATAATGGAGTGCTGGGGTAATGTGTATAGTGTGTATATATATATATATATATATATATATATACATACATACAAAAAAAGACCAGCAACACCTGGTTATAGTTATATTCCAAAAATATCAATTGTGTATAAAAAATGCATGAACAGTTGGCTTTTAATACACGATTGATCTTTTTGGAATATAACTCGGTGTTGCTGGTCTTTTTTTAGATATATAAATCATTCACCTTGCACCACTGCAGTTGAATGGTTGTGGGTAAGGGGAATCGTTGCTAGCCCAAAACGCGCAAATTCCTAAAAGGGGTAAAACAGGAACCAATAATTTCCTTTAGCTCAAGTCCCAAAAGTCCCATACCATTTTGGTGCTATGCTCTGCATATTTATTTGAGCTGGGGGAAGGTGTTGGTTCCTGTTTTACCCCTTCTTTTGGTGGGGGGACTTTGTGGGTGTTTTGGCAAGCATAAACATATTGTAACACCCATCCTTCAACAGAAACAATGATATATTGTAAATATTCTCAATTTTCTTTGTATTGAGTTAAAGAGGGAAATTTGTTTTCTGTGCTGGAGGGTGGGCATTCATAGTGATTTATCTATATATTGTCTCAGGCTTGCTCTACATTCAACAAATGTGTCTTTACTTACAGAAAAAGAATAAAAGGATTCCATTTGTTGTAGATATCATTTAGTTATTCTGCTTTATGAATTCCAGAAAGAGCATTGAATTTGAAATAGAATTAAAACCAGGGTTGGCATGGCTCACTGGGATGATGGGATAAATCCTGGTGGGCTCCACCCCCTAAGCCCCCCCCCCCCACCACCTGCTGCCTGCCTACCTGCCAATGGAAGAGAGTGGGGATTGGCTGACATGACTAGTGGCAGCTAGTAGCCTGTCATAGCAGTCGTCAGCAGGAGCACTTATTAGTGTGGGGGTGATAGGGTGGCATGTAGTAGATTCATGGTGGTCAGTGAGAGGCCCTAGAGTTTGGGTTCCCAGGGGGCTCAACCTCAGTCTGACACCGAATCGAACATCAGAACCTACAACAAAGAATACAGAAAGTAGGATTCAGAACTTGCAACATTATACATGGAATTCTGATTTAAGGGCTTCTTAACCTAAGGGTCCTTAACCTAAGTCTTTTTGCTCCAGAGCTGATCCTGCAACTTGTTGGGGATACCCTGAAATTAATGTTAAAATATAGGCTGACAGGAAAGGGGAGTTGCTTTATAAAGCTGTCTTTCTAGCATGTACATGGGTGAAGGTAGCCCCCCAAATATATGTAATTGCATTTGTATCTGCCCTTTTTTTGCATAGTGTACTATACCCCTAAATAAATAAACCCACTTTTTCTAATCCCTTGCAATATATAGCTGATTCCTCACACTCTTACCCTGCTGAGCCCAGATATATCATCTTCTGCTGCAGTTCTGCTCCGCCGGCCAGTGAAGTATGGTACCGCAGCCAGAAGTGGGCAGACACATAGTTACTAAGTAATAGATTGTTCGGTAGATGTACATTTATTTTGCTTCAAGTGGAAAATCAGAACGTACCTGAAGTACAATATATATCATTTCACACTTGTAAGATATAAAAATCATTCATATTTTGTTTGGGGGCGGTAGAAGATGGCATTGTTCCATTTATTACCACTAATGACCTGTTTTTTGAAAGGGGGCAGGTAAGTCTTTAAATAAATTGTCACTATCCTTTACTTAATGTCTGCTGTGCCACTAAAAGAATAAGTCAGTGCCTGTACGTATCCTTATTGTTCCTGCAGGGCTCAAACACTGCAACATAACTATTGACTCTGGACGCTGGACTTATAGTTATTGAAAAGATGGTAGGCTTAGACTTTAGAATAGTGACTAAAGCTGGCTATATGCACACCCATACAATCTTTGCTTTGTTTGATTTTCTCTATGTGTATGGTGGGGCAAAGATCCGGGCCAATGTGTATGTACTATGGAAATCATTTGACTTACCAATCTGGCAGGTTTTGAACATTTCATCAGCCATTGCACGTCAGTGAGTGCATTGGCACTCTTCACTCCTTGCTGTTCTAATTGTCCCACTGTCCAAACGAGCAGAACTTTGAAAAGCCATACCATGTAAGACCCCTCATAAGGTATCCTTCCATTTTGAGTGGAGGAGGAAATGGTAGCATATGGGATGAAGGATAGAATTTCAATTAGGAGATATAATTGTACGTGAGAGGTTATTTATGGCAGCAGTATAGGAATGGTTAGGGGAGTGGTAGGAAAAGGTACGGTGGATGGAGAGATTCATCTCTTCTATTTATGGCAGCTGTATAGGAATGGTTTGGTGGGTGGTAGGAAAAGGTATGTTGGATGGAGAGGTTCACCTCTTCTATTTATGGCAGCAGTATAGGAATAGTTAAGTGGGTGGTAGGAAAAGGTACGGTGGATGGAGGGGTTCACCTCTTCTATTTATGGCAGCAGTATAGGAACGGTTAGGTGGGTGGTAGGAAAAGGTATATTGGATGGAGAGGTTCATCTCTTCTATTTATGGCAGCAGTATAGGAATAGTTAGGTGGGTGGTAGGAAAAGGTACGGTGGATGGAGGGGTTCACTTCTTCTATTTATGGCAGCAGTATACTGTAGGAATAGTTAGGTGGGTGGTAGGAAAAGGTATGGTGGATGGAGAGGTTCACCTCTTCTATTTAATGCCAGCAGTATACTGTAGGAATAGTTAGGTGGGTGGTTAGGTGGGTGGCTATGTTGGATGGAGAGGTTCATCTCTTTTGGCAGGAGGTGCCACAAAAGTTGCATAGAGCAACAGAGTTCATAGAGTGTGTGTTTATTTTCAAATAGTTCATCTATAAAGGATTAAAGGCTTTTATTTTAATAATTTATGAAGTATTATTACAACATTATCATACAAAGGGCTTTATGGAACTTAGGAGAACTAAATTAAAACTGATGCATGGCCTTTTCAGATGATAGTATTCAGCTTTACGTAGCTCCAGCTGAACATGCTCCGCTCAGTCGAGGAGGGTTAATGTTATTGATAGCAGACTTGCTATAATTCATATGGTTCTTAGACTTTAGCACATGACAGGATTATCAAACAGCTCATGTCAATAACATGAGCAGGATAGGTCTTATGGTTATTAGAAAAGAGTGCATTTAACTTTATGTTTTTAGAGGATGTAACATACCACTCTCCAAGCCACCTCCCCACAAGGCTTTTAATTGGTTTACCTCCAGTTGTCAGGCATCCCCAGCATTTGTACTTGAGATGCAAATAGTGTTGGTGAGCCACACCACCATGTAAAAGTTCTTTGGTTATGCCAAATAAGGGCTGTGATTGGCTAATTGGTAGCCCCATATGGACTTCTGGCTTGCAGCATATGTGTTATAGACTCTTAATTCAGATGAACAACTGAGGACAAGGTTAGCCACTATAGGACATTAGTTATGTCAAAGGAAACCATGAATTCAAAGTCTTCTTTTTTTACTGGTATTTTCAAAGTGAGGGACCTACTACTACATAGGACTACTGAAAAATCTAATTTGCTTATGTAGTGTATGATTGCTTTCTGCCGACATCATACCCATGATATGCTCATCAGATTTCCATCAGACCTTGAAGGCAAACTATCAATTTCGGATTTGCTGTCATTTCTACCTTCTCGTTTTCATCTCAACTTAAAGACTTCATTGATTACATTCGCCACTGTGCTACTGTCCGAGCCTCCCCATCCTAGCACAGCCAGAGCGATAAAGGTGAATAACCATGGCAGCTGTCCTCTCTGATCAGACGCCTATTTTGTAAACGTCTGATGGAAGTGCCCACGTATTTGTTTTGCACATTAGTGTAACACTCACAAAGCTGAGCTGTGCCAATGTAATGGCAGTGACAGGCTGTTGCAATTGAGTTATTTATTGTCAACCCTTTAACCTGTCACGGATCACTGGTCACAGAAGAACATCGACCACTTTCTTTATACGATATCCCGCTGGGCATAAAAAAAAAGAGAATACAAATAAATGTATATGAATTCTATACTCGGACATTAAAGATGGTGTTTGAGTTTATCGTGCGTCTCAATGAGATGTGCAGTTAAAAAAGAAAATTTGGTGACCTTTTTGCGATCTTCAAACAATAGTAGGTTGTAATAATAAAACAGGCTGCCATCACTCTTATGTTCTTTTTGTAATGAACAGGTATTGTATATATAATTATATAGTAATGTAATTTGTACTGTTCAGTAATTGTACAGAGGCCATGTATGTGTCAAGCCGGGGGCAATAGCATGTCTGCACTAGATACTCCTAGTCCTTGTTAGATGTGACCAAGTACACAAGTAAAGGTACTGTGTTGTATTGTCATTGTGTTTACCATACACCAGAGCTGCACCTATCATATTAAGTATAGGGCCTCCCTTGGGCATGTAGTAGGGGTGCTCTAAAGCACAGTATACAGTTAAAGGTACCCCCCCAAACAATGTAGGTCGCTATAAAACTATATTACATAAACCTATGTAAAACCCTGCTTCATCTAAATAAACCATTTTCATAAAAAATCTACTTTTAGTATTTGCCACTGGGTAATTCTAAATAGAAAATTGCCATTTTAGGTACTAAGGACCGCCTCCTGGGATCATATGATCCACGGTGCACACAAACAAACCAAGGCACACATACATGTTAGGGCACATCAGCCAATTAATGGACAGAGTTCTGTCTTTTATTTCTGCCTTTATTTCCTGTCAGCTGATCTCTGAGGGAGCCCACAGCCCATCACTAAATGGCGGCTCAAGGTAAAAGATGTTGAAGGGCAATATTTACTGATATATATATTCCAGTTTGATAAGTAGGGTATGATATGTACTTTTTTATTTATAAGTTACACTGTTTACATTGCAAATCATTCACTCTATCATTTACAATTTTATTCTTGAACCAACACATGTATATTTTTTTAGCTGTAATATTGGTGTGTAGGCGCCATCTCAGTGCATTGTGCCTGAGTCTGAGCTTTCAGAAGGAGCCAGCGCTACACATTAGAACTGCTTTCAGCTAACCTGTTGTTTCTCCTACTCCCATGTAACTGGAGGAGTCCCAAGCCGGACTTGGATTTCTTACTATTGAGTGCTATTCTGATACCTACTGGGAGCTGCTATCTTGCTCATGGCTGTGACACCCTGGGAAATGAAGAATATGGCTAGCCCCATGTATAATTTAGAAATTAAATATTAAAAAAATCTGTTTGCGTTTTGAAAAACAAATTACAATGCCGGATTCTGCTGGAGAAGCTCTATTAACTGATGGGTTTTGAAAAAAATAACATGACAGTATTCCTGTAATAGGCACTTAATATGATATCTGTTGGTTAAGTATTCATTCTGGGGGTATAGTTCTCCTTTAAGGCATATTACAATGCACTCTGTGTCCTCCATGCCTTGTTTCAGTGCATGTAGCTGCATATCCAGCAGGATCCATAGAAGCATCCACTTCTGAAGCCACCTGTGCTTCTTGGTAGATATCCAGAAAATATATCCAGCTGGTGAGGCCTGAGGCTGCACACACAGCAATCTATGGAGAGAGGAAGTTATTTGTGCATAAATGTATATTACAATGATAAGCTGTACCCATGCACACACAATACATAGCCTGTTTAATGGAGCCCTGACATTTGCCGAGATCTGGGCAATGTTTAATCACTACTGTTACCCCACAAGCCATACTTAACATTTATATAACATATATACTGCCTTTCACTGGATGGGACTGTAAGATTAAATAGAATCCCTCCCAGCAAAACCTGACTGGGCACTCCCCCACTGATTTTGTACTACTGTGGGCAGTAGAAAATGGCACCTTAAGAAAGGCTAATAAAGAGCTCATAACAGCTTCTTAGAGGGCAGAGAACCCAGGACGAGCCGGAAATAACCTTGATTTTCCCTTAATCTGGAAATATATGACTGTTTTTGACATGCTACCTTGTGTTGTGCATGAACTGTACCTCTTGTTTTAACTAAAAATGTGCAACCTTTGCTGTTTCGTTACTGAACAAACCAAGTTGGAAGCCATCTTATTTAACCCTTGTCATTCAGAAAAATATCAGGAGGTGGAGAATTCCCATAAATCAGCCCTAAATAAATTCTTCTTTTCAGTACTAGAGGCAAAGGGGGAGGTCTGAAGCACAAATCAGAACAAGGTATTTTTCTGTAGTGGCTTATGGAAAAGATCTGCCTCCTGGTGGAAGAGACAGCTCAATCAAAGCTCTAAGCTGTAAGACCTGTCCAAAATAGTGTTTAGGTAAAAATGCCATGAATCAACGGTTCTTCTTTAATATTCCTTCTGGTCAGAAATCAAACATAGGATGTCAGTTTTACTACTGCACTTATAGCGCTTCGGTAGTGACTTGCACTCACTTACATGGCCAAAAATTTATTGTTGTACTCGGTATGTATGTCTCCTACTACATTAATTACCTTTCCAGCTTTCATCCTGCCCTATATATTATGCAATTGGCCACTCTGAAAAGAGCCTTCGAAAGGAATATGAGCCAGCAAACCCAGCTACTAGAAGCATAGAAGTAAATGGGATCAAGGACCCTGATTAAATGCAATTTAAGTATGCATAGAAATAAATAGCATCTCCCCCCAAGGTCTGTGCAGTCCCATAACTACTGTTTGCACCAATGCAAGGTATGATATGGTATGGCAGCAGGCCACACGTTGGAATGAATGCAACTTCAATAATGCAGAAGATAACTGAATTGATATGTTGTTATGTTCTCTTCTATAGGAATCAAAAAGCACAGACGTAAGGATAAAGTCATTGATCGATGCATTGAAACATATGGTCTACGAGTATGTCTGCCGCTCACTATTTAAGGTATGTGGTTAGTTATCATTTAAGCTCTAATGATCAGTATATAAAGCTCAGTGGGTAGCACTGGAGTCGTGAGTTTGATTCCAACCTTTTTAAATGGAAAATCCTACTTTTAGCAAATCACAGAAAAAAATATGACCATTGGTAAATCTGCCCCCAAGATTACTTTGCACAATTCTGTCCCACGATGGCCGCCCACTAGCAATTTTACACTGATAAGTGTCATTTAAGCTCCTGGTACCTGTTGGCTCCTCCTACCTTTATGCTCCATCTTAGAATGCCAGGCATTGTGCAAAGTGCAAAAAAAACATGGCAATTTCTGTCTGATTTTTGCACTTTGCCCCCCCCCCTGCTCCACCCTATTTGATTTCAGGACAAGTGAAAGGTGGGGCATTTGCTTGTGTGCTGGCTACAGGTATTCTATATGCGGTTCTACATGTTGTATTTTATACACGCCAGTATATATATGTATAGTGTTATTGATATGGCACTACTTATGCACTACGCATTATTTATTAGCAGTAGCATGACTGAGGTAAGAAAGCTTTGCTAGGAAGGGAAACTCCACTCCTCTTAAATATATAGTCATGGAAATGATTGAATTTGTTTAAATAAAGGAAAATGTAAAAGAGATAACATCCATCTGAGACACCTGTTGTTGGCATTATGTCTGTACTGACAGCAGCAGAAAAAGGGGGCATATTGGAACTCAAGGATTCCTCAAGGGCCGCAAAAAATAAAAGTAAAAAATCTTAATTGAAAGTTACTTTAAAGGAGAAGGAAAGGCTAAGTCACTTGGGGGTGCCAAAATATTAGGCACCCCCAAGTGACTTAGATCGCTTACCTTTTACCCCGGGCTGGTGCCCCTGTATGGAGAGAACAGCACCAGCCCGGGGTAGCAGGGAGCGCTTCCTCCTTCCTATACGTTTGCGCGCGCATGCGCAGTAGAGTGAAAAGCCAAACTTAAACAAGAAAGTCGGCTTTTCACTCTACTGCGCATGCGCCGGCCCACGGATTTTGCCGGCAGAAGAAAAAGGAAGCAGGAAGCGCTCGCTACAGGTGCCCCGGGCTGGTGCTGTTTTCTCCTAACAGGGGCACCAGCCCAGGGTACAAGGTAAGCGATCTAAGTCACTTGGGGGTGCCTAACATTTTGGCACCCCCAAGTGACTTAGCCTTTCCTTCTCCTTTAAAATGCTCAGCATCCCCTTTTGCCTCAAGCGGTTTATGCTTCAAAGGCACTTAATCATAGGCTTTGATTAAAGGAGAAGGAAAGGTAAAAACTAAGTAAACTTTATCAGAAAGGTCTATGGAAATACAGCCATAAGCACTCACAGAAACGCTGCACTGAGTCCTATGTCAAAAGATTTCTTGTGCTGTAATTTATGTGCCAGAGACACGCAGCTCTCTCCCCTCTCCTGCTCCCCCCTCCCTCAAGAATGCTAAGAACTCACTCCCCCCCTTAGGAATGTGGATCTGAGCCAATCAGCAGGAAGCTGACTCATAGTCTTACACACTGAGCATGGGTGTCGGTGCAGAAGTGAGGCATTATGGGAACTTTCTATACAGAGTATTTTTTCTTCCTGTTTGGCTTCTGATCATCTGAACAGGTGAAATATGGGGAGACTTAAGGGCACTATTGAGACAACTGAAGGTATGCCTGCAGCTTGAGATTAACTCTTTATTAGCCTTTCCTTCTTCTTTAAGGAGTGGGTCACCTTCAAGTTAACTTTTAGTATGTTAGTTAGTATGAATAAGGATTCTTAGCAACTTTGCAATTGGTTCCCATTATTTCTTTTTTTTTTATATATAGTTTTTGAATTATTTATCTTCCTTTTTTTACCCTTTTTCTTGCTTTTAACTTGAGGTCACTGACCCAGGCAGCCAAAAACTATTGCTCTGTGAGGCTAAAATTTTATTATTACTTTTTATAATTTGTTTTTCTATGTAGGCCCTCTCCTATTAACGTTTCAGTCTCTTGTTCACTCCACTGCCTGGTAGCTAATGTAAATAAGACCCTACCAACAAGGTAGCAGCTGAAATACCAAAGTGGAGAGCTGCTGAATAACTGTTAGATGATACAAAATGAAGACAATTTGCAAAATATCAATATCTGCATCATAATAAAAGTTACATTAAAGGTGAACTACCCCTTTAAAGAAAAAGGAAAGGTAAAAACTAAGTAAGCTTTATCAGAAAGGTCTATGTAAATACAGCCATAAGCACTCACAGTAATGCTGCAGAGTCCTCTATCAAAAGAAACGCAGGATTTCTTGTCTCTTTTTTGAGAACATGATGTTCCAGTGTCTGACTCTCAGAAACATCCTTAATTCCCGTGGCCAGAATCTGTGCAGTTCTCTCCTCTCTCCCCTCTCCTGCTCCCCCCTGCCACCAGAATGCTAAGAACTCCCTCCCCCCTCCCTTAGGAATGTGTGATCTGAGCTATAATGGCTAGAGCTGCAAGCAGGAAGCTACTTAAAATGGCAGCTGCAATCTTAAGCAAATGGAGAATTCTTCTAGGCTGTTACTCAGGTATGGTAATGGTTTCTGCAGAGTAAATATAGTGTTCTAGGTGGCACTAATGTGGCAAATCTATTGGCAGTAAAATGCCACTTTCCTTCTCCTTTAAGTGCCCTTGAAGCACGGAACACATAAGGCCCCTTTTTTTCTGCAGCTGTTCTATTCCCTGTTTTGAGAGTCGATGGGTCTACCTTTTCAACTGGTCTTTTGTGCCCCTCTTCTGGGTTATTTAGTTTGTACTGTGCATAATAAAGCCAAGCAGTGTATGTAGGAAAATGTTTTTATTTTGCTGGTGGGGGGGCATTGCTAACTGTGTTCACCTACCAACAGCAGGAAAGCTCCTCAGCTCCCAAACCTCTCCTGGATGCTTTTAATTCACAAAATGCCTTTGTTCCGTCACTTTCAACAGAAAAAAAAAATCCCATTATTGAACTCTGCAGTATCTCCTAATCTCAAGGGCTTATTTGTCGGTCTCCCCCCTGTGTTTGTTCCGCGCGTCTCTTTTTTCCACATTTTTATATTCTCATTTGTGCTTTATGCTCCTCACACCGAGCGTCCGGAGAGGATTCCTTTGTGAGCTTACGAGCTGCAAAGAGCACTCAGGAGGTGTTTTCCTTCCCAATGGAGTGCTCCAGCAGTAACAGCTTTCTGTCGGCCGCTTTATACTGTTCTGTTCCAATGACATTCACTGGCAAGTGGTAGCCCTCTCTGAAGAAGGACGTCTGTACATTCACATTCACCTTCTCTCTTATTCACTCTTTAGTTTTAATAATAGCATCTCCTGCATGGGGAGACCAAAATGTAGCAGAAACCAAATAAAACTTCAATTGTTAGATTTCATAGGAGATGAAACAATGGAATTGCTGGATTCAAGGTCACCTTATCCTTTATATACCTTTATATTCCAGGGTAAATACCAGCCATGGCAGTGTTAGCATGCATAATAAGCTGCGCGGGCAATTTACCCAGGGATATATCATACCCTCATTGATTTCACAGACATGTGAATGGGAATGTTAACATTTAATGTGCGATACATTCTTGCCTGAAGCGCTGTAATATGCCTCAGTAAAAGTGACATTATTTTTCCTCTTGATACAAACGATGATTAGACTGCCGGCTTCCCAAATGCTGGGAATTTACATTCTTGTCACTCTCGCTGGCACTCTCTGAAACGACAAGTACTGTCCCACCCTATGAACCTCGGTGTATAATCATGGTGCATACTGTCCCATACCCACCAACCAAACCCTATGTCATGCCCAATGGGCTGTGTTTGGGGTCAGCAATACAAATATTCACTGCAGGTTTGATGGTCTCTGTGTATATAATAGTAAAATATGCCTGGCCCTTTGTTTGGTCTCTCTTACATTCCTTGCATTAAAAGGTACAGGTCATAAGTAAAGAACAAAGAAATGGAATCAAGATATGCCCCCCATTGCCTTAGAAATCTTTCTTATATAATCTACAGTTTGAGAATGTTCCTATGTGCCAAATTGTAAACTATATCATGGTGCGTTCTGATATCAGAGTGTGCTGTTAATAACTTAAAGTCACAGGCACACAGCTTGTCGTTGGTGTCAGAACTGGCTCAGTCTGATAGCTGCTATGCCTAGAACTGAAAGTGGCCATACACAGGCTGATTTCAGATGCCCATTTGGGTCCTTCAGACTGATTCATCAGCTTATCTGCCCGTGTATGGGCACCCCGACGGGCCTACCTGACCGAGATCTGGCCAATTTTAGGACAGATTGAATTGTATTGGTGCGCATAGAGGCGCTGTCAGAACGAAGACGCATCAACGAGCCAATGAGGTCCCTGATCTGATGGAAAATCAAACCTGCCCGATCGAGATCTGGCCAGATATCTGTTGGGTAGGCCTGTTGGGGGTACTCATACACGGGCAGATAAGCTGCCGAATCAGTCTGAAGGACCCAAATCAGCAGCTGAAATCAGGTTGTGTATAGGTCCCCATACACGGGCCGATAGAAGCTGCTGATATCGGTCCCTTGGACCGACTCGGCAGCTTATCGGCCCGTGTAGGGGCAGGAAAATCCCGTCGGATCGGGGACCGCATCGGCTCGTTGCGGTCCCCGAACCGACTGCCCCACTGCCGCTTGCAGAATTCGATTGTTTGGCCCCAGGGCCAAACGATCGAATTCACCGACATGCCTCCCCAATATCGCCACCCATAGGTGGGGATATCAGGTGAAGATCCGCTTGCTTGGCGACATCGCCAAGCGAGCGGATCTGCCCGTGTATGGCCACCTTATCTTGCCGTGTATGCCAATCTTGAAAAAAAGTACATCCAGCAGTTTGAAAAGAAAGTTCAGTGCATGGAACCACGCATGAAGAGTGCAGTTCGGGAAGGCAGCTCTCATGCAGCTGGGGCTCCCTGCCATTACAAGCACCTTAGCCATTTTTCAGTATTTGTGCATAAGGCTTTTAGAGGTCATCCTGGAGTTCTCTGACTTCCCCCAAACAACTGCCCTGGGCACCCCCTTAGGTGGAGCCGCCCCACAGTTTAGACAGCATTTAGAAGTAGTGAGAAGTGCTTTTGTACCGCTTTACTGGAAAATTTGAGAGGCAATGAGCATTTTTTGTGCAGAATACAGTGCAGTTCAAGGCCGTTTTCACCGCAATTTTTTTCAGCAGTTTTGTGAACATATTTGCAAATGGCAAAATAGGAAATATCGCTGTGATCCATACCTGATGAAAAATTTAGCCCATCACTATTTATAAGCACAATCTTTGCTTCTATAATTCGAGGTAATTTTTCCAAGGTGACATAGACCCCAAACCCCCTATAGCAATGTAACCATCCACTGAGCACCTTGCCTTTGCTTTACTAATTATTGTTATTTCATTTAGGGTGCACAATCCCCCAAGCAAAGAGCAAGTCAGGGCAACTGTCAGTGCTAAAAATGCAGCTGAACACTAGGTTTAACCCTCAAATTGCCACTAACTGGTTTTTGTTGCCTTGTGACAAGTGGTGCCAGCAGGGCCGGGCCAAGGTATTTTGGCACCCTAGGCAAGGGCTTCAATCAGCGCCCCCCCCTCCTGATTGCCCCCATGTACCTGTGCCAGGCTGCCAGCAGCCTTTTTATTGCCCCATGTTCCTGTGCCAGCAGCCATCATATTGCCCCCATGTACTGGTTCCAGCTGCCATCATAAAGCCTCTATGTACCTGTGCCAGCAGGCATTACATTGCCCCTTGTATTTGTGCCAACAGCCATCATATTGCCCCCATGTATTGGTGCCAACAGCCATTGCCACCATGTACCTGTGCCAGTGGCCACCATATTGCCCCCAATCTGTACCTGTGCCAGAAGCAGACAATCCCTCTCATTGCCACCAAGTTCCCAATCTCTACCTGTGCCAGCAGCCAGCAACAAGCTTCAGAACTTTCCACACTTTGCAACGCACCAGCTCTCTCTGTTTGAATGATGCTGTATGCGCGCTACCCCCTACTGTTCATGCGCCACAGCGCCAGCGCGATAAGAGGAGAGCGTGTCAGGTTATTAAGGTACGTGCCGGCAAAGAGAGGGTGGGGGTGCGCTCCTGGGTCCCGGCTAACAAGTATAGTGAACAACACAAATGCCAGAAAGGGTTGGGCAGGGCGGTTTTGGAAGGCCAAGGCTTCCAAGGAAACTAGTTTTAATAAATGAAAAAAAAAATGCCTTTTAAAATGCGCCCCCCAGTGATTGTGCCTACTCTGCCAACCCCTAGTTCCGGCCCTGGGTGCCAGTCTCAATTGCAGTGACCAAAAAGGGTTAACATCCTTTTTTAACACCCATTTTCCTTTTTTTTTTTTGCACTCCATTTGACAAAAACATTCAACGTAACTCACAGGGAAAATGTCCCTGTCAGCTCCTTCTCACAGACTATTATGGGATAGCGATTAGGCTAAAGGGCGTGCTTGAGAGATTGGACCATTCTGATTTAGGTTCCTTCTGTCAGTGTTCCCAGGAACCACCCGAGAGGGACACTTTTTTTGATTGCAAAGTAGTAGGCTTCATTTTTAATGATTTTTGAACTATGACCCAAATCAGGAAGAAAATGGCTGAAGACTTTCAAGTGGTCTGCGGCAAGATTTTCCTATAATTATGGTTGTTTCAGAGAGAAATAATTCTCCCCAGTAGAATTAGTGACTTTTTTTTTTTTTTTTAAATGTGATTGTATTCTGAAAGTGAAGTTAAGTGATGAAAGCATAATGATAATTCTAAGAAACACTTTCCACTTTATCTCTCTTGTAACAAACAGTGTACTGTCTCTGCCCATAGAGGCAATCTTTCTTATATAATCTACAGTTTGAGAATGTTCCTATGTGCCAAATTGTAAACTATATCATGGTGCGTTCTGATATCAGAGTGTGCTGTTAATAACTTAAATTCACAGGCACACAGCTTGTTGTTGGTGTCAGAACTGGCTCAGTCTGATAGCTGCTATGCCTAGAACTGAAGGTGGCCATACACAGGCTGTCTCTGCCCATAGAGGCAATACTACTTTGCCCCCCCCCCCAGCTTACAATCTCCTCTCCAACCAACCCAGGCAAACACCCTCTCACTCTTGCACCTCCTCTCCTCTTGCACCCTTGGCAGCAACCACTGGTCCCAACCCCATTCTCAGCTGTCCTCTCCTGCTTCCATAACCCTGCTCATCTCTGTTCAAGGATCTCCTGGACAAGGACAGGAACATTTTTACTGATTTGTCATTTGAGCATTTTATACAGGCATTGCTAGCTTATTCAGTGCGGGAAGGAACTCTGCATTGTGGGGGAAAAACATGGCAGTCAACGGCGCTTTTGCACACTGCACTGTGTTTGTGAATGTAGTTTACAAAGCTGTTTCTCTGTCTGTAGATAAATGTTAATACTTACTGCTTTCTTATCCTGCCTGAATTTATTTTCAGTTGTGTTTTTGTGTGTGTGTGTAAGTCGGGCTCTGTGTTTTCGATTTACATTAAAGTAGTCTGTGTCAGAATTCTACTTTGATAATAAACTGCATCTGCATCCTGTTTTATCTGTGTGTGTGTCTGTGTATATAGATCTTCAGTTTCTGCTTCTGGAAATGGAACAGTGTGAAACTGCCTAATCAAGTGGGATTTCTTCTTGAAAGCTTGTATTTTTGCATTTATCAGAGCATTTATAGGAGCTATTATCCATAATGCTTGGGACCACTGTGCCTTAAGGGCTCTGGCACACGGGGAGATTAGTCGGCCATGACAAAACTCCCTGTTCGCGGGCGACTAATCTCCCCGAGTTGCCGCCAGTTGCCATCCCACCGGCGACAATGTAAGTGTAAGTGGCCAGAGCCCTAAGTATGCTAAAAATAATTTAAACATTAAAGGAACAGTAACATCTAAAAATTAAAGTGTTTTAAAGTAATTAAAATATAATGTGCTGTTGCTCTGCAATAAAACTGGTGTTTTTGCTACAGAAAAGCTACTATATAAATAAGCTGCTGTGTAGCCATGGGGGCAGCCATACAAGCTGGGAAAAAAGGAGAAAAGGCACAGGTTACATAGCAGATAACTAGTAGATAAGCCCCATATAATCGGGGTTTATCTGTTATCTGCTATGTAACCTGTGCCTTTTCTCCATTGAATGGCTGCCCCCATGGCTACACAGCAGCTTACTTATATAAACTATAGTAGTCTTTCTGAGGCAAACACACCAGTTGTAGCAATGCAGGCCAACAGTACATTATATTGTAATTACTTTTATACACTTTCATTTTTTATATCTTAGTTGGGATCAAGTACAGGTACTGTTTTATTATTACAGAGAAAAGGGAATCATTTAAACATGAAATAAACCCAATAGGGCTGTTCTGCCCCCAATAAGGGGTAATTATATCTTAGTTGGGATCAAGTACAGGTACTGTTTTATTATTACAGAGAAAAGGGAATCATTTAACCATTAAATAAACCCAATAGGGCTGTTCTGCCCCCAATAAGGGGTAATTATATCTTAGTTGGGATCAAGTACAGGTACTGTTTTATTATTACAGAGAAAAGGGAATCATTTAACCATGAAATAAACCCAATAGGGCTGTTCTGCCCCCAATAAGGGGTAATTATATCTTAGTTGGGATCAAGTACAGGTACTGTTTTATTATTGCAGAGAAAAAGGAAATCATTTATAAAAATTTGAATTATTCGCTTAAAATGGACTCTATGGGAGATAGCCTTTCCATAATTCTGAGCTTTTTGCATGATGGGTTTCCTGATCAGGGATCCCATATCATATTGCTCCCTTTTTCTGAGCTTGGGCAAACACAGTAAAACACTCTACTAACCATGCTACGTCTTATTGCTATACATTTTCTCTTCGTGGAAATATGGAAAAATATTGTCAGCAAAGGTTTCCCATACTCACATGTTACAGCCCAGTAAGTGCCCTTTAAAGCTTTCAAGCATTTCTGTTGACTTTTCAAACCAACATTGTCATAAAATTGTGGTAAACATCCACAGTTTTTCCCATAGGTTATAGTGCTTTTTACAACATAAACCATTTTTTTATGTAAGGGGGTGATGAAAAATCCTATTAACTGAACTTTTCATAAATGGGAGAAAATGTCAGTTTGCCAAGGGAAAGAAACTCCAGCCTTTAATAAACATGCCAAAATATCTAGCATAGACAAGTTCCAAATCACACGATTCCTGGACATGGATTCCATTGTTAGACAAGTGAAATTGCTATGTGATGTCAAATTGCTGTGCTTGTTACCTGCCAGGTCCCACGGAGCTGCTGAGAGCCTGTGATTTATCTGTCTGGTAGATAGACGTGGTGTCGCTAAGCCTTCTACTCCCACACTTGTGTTACAGTCATTGTCATGTGTTGGTTTTTCAGGCCGACCAGCTGATGTTTGCGCTGCATTTTGTCCGTGGAATGCATTCGGAACTCTTCCAGGAAAATGTAAGTACTCAACAAAACTTTCTATTGGTTGGTTATTTTGCATATACATTAAGCATCATAAAATTATTTTTATGAAGTCTGTTCAGCTAGCAACACGGTATGCACCAATATCACATCGTATAAACAAGTATCGACATAAAGCCAGCCCACTTTTACTTGAGCCCACCCGTGAAGAAGGGGGCACAAGGGTGTAAGCAAGTGCGATGTACAAGCATGTCTTCCCTTTTAAAATGTAAAGCAATGATTTAGGGCTCAATTAAAGGGGCTGTTAACCTTTAAGAAAACTTTTAAGCCAGCCATACGTGCACCGATAACCTTGTTTCGTACGATATTCGGTGCATGTATGCCGGCTCAAAGAGGCGACCGATATTGCATCGTTTGGCCAGGCTAAACGATTTTGCTGCACCTGAGCAAAATCTATTTAATTTCTATTGTTTTTACCTCATCTGAAGATCGTTATTGCTACATGTATGACCACCCTTAGTATATAGTTTATGTTATTGAATGGCCAATTCTGATCAACTTTTCAATTGGTCTTCATAATTTGTTTTTGGTCATTTTTGAATTATTTGCCTTCTTCTTCTGACTCTTTCCAGCTTTCAAATGGGGGTCACTGACCCCAGCAGCCAAAAAACGATTGCTCTGCGAGGCTACAATTTAATAGTTTTTGTTACTTATTTTTCTATTCATGTCCTCTCCTATCCATGCATCATTCTCTCATTCAAATGACTCCCTAGTTACTAAGATAATTTGGACCCCAGCAAACAAATTGCCAAACTGGAGAGCTGCTGAACAAAAAGTGACATAATTGAAAAACTATAAATAATAAAAAAAAGAGCAACTGCAAGCTGTCTCAGAATATTGCTCTCTACATCATACTAAAAGTTAACTCAAAGGTGGACAACACTTTTATATCTGTGAGTGCAGTTGTGGTCCCCACTATTTCCCCCGAAGTCAGTTGCACATAAAACCACTTTCATTAACTTGTGTCAAACACTCCCCTATAGTTGGGCTTCGTGCCGCTTAGTCCTTCCTGCCTTCTGTTCCAAATGCAGATCTGCTGCCCCTATTGATGCAGAGCAGGTGGCAGCGCCTTCATGCCCAGTGTTAATCACCACGGCACACTTGTGCCTAAAGAATTGGGGGCAGTTGTGGTAATTAGGAGCATTTGCTCCCCTGTGACCACAGTGATTCTGAAGCTCTGGGTGGAAAAACGCTATATTTTGTTGTTGAACTGTATAATACTTTATAGTTCTGCTTAAACATTCATTCTGAGTGGGGTGTGCATTACCTGCATTTAACAGTGGGAAGATATATTGCATAACCTTTGGCACGCTGAAGGCGGCTGCTTTGTAAGTGCTAAATCAGGATCTACTGCTCAGCCTGCGTTAGATGATTTTCTTTGATCCTGCCCGTCATCCCTTTACAGTGGAGATAAAATAGATTTATCTTTCATAGCAACGCAGTGTATCAGAACCGAGCATCACGTTCCGGAGATTTAGGGCTTTAAGCCCTCTGTTCTCAGCCCTTTTAGGAAACATTTGGGAACATCTAAACATGGCAGTATTCCTAAATCATTGCGCTGCTTTCATAATAAGCATTTCTTTTATTAAGGTGCCCATACACGTGAAGATTTGCTCGTTTTGCGAGGTCCCCAAGCGAAGCGGATCTTCACCTGATATCCCCACCTACGGGTGGGCGATATCGGGGAACATGTAGGCTAATTCAATCGTTTGGCCCTGGGGCCAATCTATTGAGTTATAATGGCGGCAATGGGGCAGTCGGTTCGGGGACTGCATCAACGAGCCGATGCGGTCCCCGATCCGACTAAATCTTTTAACCTGCCCGTTCGATATCTGGCCAATTTCAGGCCAGATGTCGGTCTGGTATGCCCGTCATTTCTGCCCCTACATGGCCAATAAGCTGCCAAATCGGTCCAAGGGACCGATATTGGCAGCTACAATTGGCCCGTGTATGGCCTCCTTTACTTGCGCTAGTTTTCTGCTTGTTGTAATTACGGGTAGAATATGGTTGTCCATTTTGACAATGAATGGCCTTGTTAGCCTCCACAGCAAAAGCTAGTGAAATGTTAAGGTGTTACTGAGATTTGTCTAGAAGGTGGCATCTTAGAGACAAAAAAAGATATATGCCAACAAAAGCATACAGGAACAGTATCTACACTATTGCTAGAATTTGCATAGACAGTCAAGACACTGAGCTTTAAAATAGGCCCTGGAATTTTAAAGGGGAACTATTACATGAATTAAAATGTAACTTAAGCTTTATCCCGTGGAACTATAAACAAAAGGAATTCTGGGAATAAACAAGCTCCAAGAAAATTCCCACTTACATGGGTGTATCCTATAGGCTAAAGCTCATGTAAATGGGATTTTCTTGGAGCTTGTTTGGAATTCATTCTCAGAATTACTTTTGTTTATTTGTATCTGTATTAGGCAGCCTCCTCAACCCTAATGATTTGTTTGTGAGAAACTTTGGAACTTTTGAAAATAATCAATTAATAATTCTGTCATGTTTCTAAAATAATCAAATTACTCTTTACTATCCCCCTCTCAGCAACTTGTCACTTTTCATTCGAGGAAGTCGGGGTCAGATTTTGATTGACAGGTAGAATTTATATTGGCAGGTATGTCTAATACACCTTTTATTGTATAATAGATGTATTAAAAATCCTGCATGTAGAGAAAAAGGATTTCCATCAAAAATGGTTATTTTAGAAAAGTTAGCTTTTATACATCTCCCAGGCAAAGGGTGCAAGGATGTATAGTACAGGTATGGGATCCCTTATCCGGAAACCCGTTATCCAGAAAGCTCCGAATTACGGAATGCCCGTCTCCCATAGACTCCATTTTAATCAAATAATTCAGAATTTTAAAACTGATTTCCCTTTTCTCTGTGGTAATAAAATAGTACCTTGTAATTGATCCCAACTAAGATACAAATAATCCTTATTGGATGCAAAACAATCCTATTGGATTTAATTGCAGTTTTATTGATTCTTTGGTAGACTTAAGGTATGGAGATCCAAATTACGGAAAGACCCCTTATCCGGAATACCATTGGTCCCGAGCATTCTGGATAACGGGTCCTATACCTGTATTAGATTAAATGTCAATCAAATTCTGACTCTGACTCCTGAATGAAGAGAAAAAGACCGATGAGAGGGCGTTAGTAAAGAGTAAGTTCATTATTTCTTATTATTTCTAAACAGTACAGAATTTTTATCTTAATATATTGAATAGATCTCCTTAAATACAAAGAGGCCCAAACAGCCCCCACCAGCCCCCTAAATTATAACTGACTATGGCATCTTATGGCAGCCCCTCTGCCATATGCCAGTAGCCATAGATTGCCAGTCTGGGCCTGGGTGGGCTAGTGGAACAGTTGGTTTAGGGCACAGAAGCTTCAGCACAAAAAGCTCAGTGTCTTGACTGTCTATGCAAATTCTAGCAATAGTGTAGATACTGTTCCTGTATGCTTTTGTTGGCATATATCTTTTTTTGTCTCTAAGATGCCACCTTCTAGACAAATCTCAGTAACACCTTAACATTTCACTAGCTTTTGCTGTGGAGGCTAACAAGGCCATTCATTGTCAATGTATGCAGGACTTATTTACTAAATGGACAAAAGGGGCATTTGCCCAGGGCCCTCCTGAACAGGGGCCATGATCAGACTTCCATCTGCTATAACTCTTGCCTAAAGTGTTCCCCTGAAATGGAAAACCCCTTGTCTTAATCCACTGGTACAATACAACACTCTATATCTGACTGAATTTTTCACTTTTTATTCTTTTTTTCCCATTTTGTAATGGAGTTTATTGCCAACACAGTGGAAATATGATTGAGTGTCCTGCAAATAGGCAATTATGTGGAAATCTCAGGCCTTGGGTCCTTGTGGGATTCACAATCAGGGTTAATGTGGATTAATTAGCTTTGTAGATTGAGCTACAGCAGCGTCAGGACTGCGCCCAAGAGCACTGTCGGGGGGGGGGGCTTGATCACGGCCAAGTGCTCAGTCAGTGCTGCTGTAAGTCACGTGGCTGGCTGATTGATTGCGCCTCTGGCATCTGGAAGCATCATACTGCAACAGGTGTAATAATCCAGCCCAGTATTTACAGCCCTATAACTGTGTAAGCACCTCCAAGGGCCTGCGGCTAGCACATTACCTCCTAACAGAGCCACGCTCAAAACTTTGCAGAGGCTGCAGCCTTTCTCTGGAGTTCTCCCCAGTTTCTGTCCAGCCCTGCACTATATATTTGTAAATGCAGTACAGATATAGGATACATTTTCCAGAAACGTGTTATCTAGAAATCTCTAAATTGCTGGACGGCCATCTCCCATAGATTCCATATTAATCAAATAATTCAAACATTTTTACATTATTTCCTTTGTACTTGATCAAAGCTTAGATATAGTTTAGTGATCCCCAACCAGTGGTTCATGAGCAACATGTTTCTCCCCAACCCCTAGGATGTTGCTCCCTGTGGCCTCAAAGTCGGTGCCCATTTTTAAATTTCTGGTTAGGAGGCAAGTTTTGGTTGCATAAAACCCAAGTATAATGCCAAACAGAGCCATCTGTAGGCTGCCAGTCCACGTAGGGGCTACCAAATAGCCAATTATAGCTTTTATTTGCACCCCCAGGAACTTTTTTCATGCTTGTGTTGCTCCTTTTCCATTTGAATGTGGCTCACGGTTGGGGATCCCTGATATAATTAAAGGGGAACTCCTGCTTCCGGACCAAAATCTGTTACACTGACTGCAGAGAGAATGGGACAAGAGGAATCTGATTTATACAACATTGGTCCCACATGGAGAACTCTATAAGCGATGTTTACAGTAGTAATTTTAAAGAGTAATCTGTTCCTTCAAAAAACCAGTTGCAAAACAGTTCTTTTCTTTCTGCATCATTTGAAATCCTGCCAGGGAAGGAGGGACTAAAACACTGATGTTACAAATTGTAACATGCAGGAACAATATAACCCACAATGCATTGCACTGTGATGTTCCTTTCCTTATTGACACCACGTGTGCAGCAAATGGTGGAATCTGGAGGATGCAGGTGGAGTTATTGCAGGCAAAATGTTTACATTTTTTTTTTTTTTAGTAGACTTTATTTATAGAGATTCAAGGTACAGAAAGTACCAAAAAAACCCAGGTCCAGAGCATTCTGTATAATAGGTTACATACCTGTACTTATTTACACATTTTTTATCTTTTTGACTCCTAATTTTTTCCATCCCCACACCCAATAGGCCTCATTTACAGCGCTCCACATATTGTAAGTGCAAATAAACCGGCTGCAATCGGCATTGTGCAAATAGCCACAGAAATCTCTGTAGAAACCTGCAGCTCCCCTCACTAATACATTGTCAGTGCTTTATTATAAAGAGAAATAGGAATCTCCCCCCTTTTGCCCCCTAGCTTGTGTGTCATTCAGAGGCAGTCGGCTGAGCTGCCACTCCTGACACAAGTAGTGCGTTATTTTATTTTTCCCCAGTGATATAGAAATACATAAAAGACTAATATTTATGTATATTTGCCTTAGACTTATAATGTTGTTTTAACTGTATGATTTTCTAGGAGTGGGATGTATTCACGGGCGTTATAATTGGAGATATGTTCAAGAAATCGGTAAGTAGTCCATTCTCTCTTCTTTCTATTCTCTGTTGAAATGCCGGGGTGCCCAGTGCCCAGCATAAATCACAAAATAACCCCCTACACACTAAGTTTCCATTGTACACTGGGCCCTTTGTGAACTACCAGCAAAAATAAACAATGTTTGATGTCACTCCTGTACTCAGTTGTTCCCTGTGCCCCCCGCAGTAGCACACAGGCTTCCTGCTATGGGACCTGATTACAGTTTCTAATTACAATTAAATACCTTGCCATGGGAAGTATGCTCCAATATGGGAGTTGGACCAGTGGATTACCCAAAAAACTCAGCTTCCAGGATCCATCAACAAGATTTTCTGAGCAGAGAAAACCTTCCCCTGTTTTATGACAACTTCCCTGGAACTTTCGTCTTCTCCTAGGGATGAAATTAAAGGCAAAACAAATCTTTCCCACTATTCCTCCTAGTCAAGTTATGTAATAACAAATACTAAGTTTGCCCAGGTGCAGTAACCTTTAGCAACCAATCACCAGGTAGCATTTTCTGGTCACCTGTTCCAAAGCAAATATCTTATTGGTTACTATGGGTTACCACACCTGAGCAAATGTAGTGCCTTTTTTGTCTTTAATGCAGTTATGTGGAGGGCTGCAACTGCTAGGGGGGCAGTGTAGTGTTTGCTGGGTGGGCTGGGCCCCTCTGAAGATTTCCACCACAGGGAATGGGGGCCAGCTGCTGCTTCATAGTTACGCCATTGCCTTTAACCTATATAGCTGAGAATAATGCACATTAATAATCATAGCCATTCTCTGTTTCTCTACTAGCCCAGGCTTGGGTTTTCTCTTTTTTAAAAAAAGCACCACCCCAGAGTACTGTTTTCTGGGTGCCGTGCCATCATCTATTCCCAGACTCCATTGGACTTCAGTGAGCTGATGCGCAGTTCAAAGCTTTTTCATAGATCTCTGTACTATGCATGCATTCTCCTAGATTTAGCAAATGGGATATCATGGTGGATGAAAGAAAATGGCAGCCTGGCATTCAGCAAACAATACATGTCTTTTGTAGGAGAAGAGCAGCTGCCTGGGGCAGCCTGTAAGCAACTGGAATGGCTAACAACTTGGCACCCCCTCCCCTTTCCCCCAGGGATTCTACCATTTTTTCTTCTTTAATAATAGTAACAAATCACAGGTTGAACAAATTGTTCTCTTTCTAAAATAATTTTCTCCTAAAAGGATTCACAGAGGACTCTTCGGGAACAGGTCCCATCATGGATTGAACAGGAAAGAGCTTGGGCGGTGGCTCTGCTAAAGGTAGCCCAGTGGTTTGTTTTGTTTTTTTTCATTTTAATATATGCAGATATAATAGTGATGCACATTGTATGTTTTATAAAGCAAGATTGGGTGCACTAAGGAGTTTATACATGGTAGTCGGAAATTAGTCGTTACTGCTAGAGAAGATTAATTGCTGGGAGAAAAAACTCCTCATGGGTCATTGGCCTAAGGCACACACTGTGATTAGTCGCAGCAGAAACCCACTTTTGATTAGTCGCAGCAACTGATACAGTGCCCTATGGGGCAAGAAATTAACCACGATTAGTCGCCGGGACTAATTAGCCCATGTGTCTTTGCCATAAAGCAGCAGTAATACAAAACAATTGAAGTGTTTTAAAGTCATTAAACTATTATGTACTGCTGGTAAAATTGTGTGTTTGCTTCAGAAACAATACTTTAGCCATGGGGGCAGCTATTCAAATTGATATAGGGCTAAGTGGCACAGCTTCCGTAGCAGATAATAGATAAGCTCTGAAAAACACCATTGTCTTCTATAGAGCTTATTTGTTATCTGCTATGGAACCTGTGCCTTTTCTCCTTTTTTTTAAGCTTGAATGGCTGCCCCCATGGCTACACAGCAGCTTTGTTTATATAAATAATAGTTGAGTTTCTGAAGCAGACTTAAACTTTTACCAGTGCAGGGCAACAGTACATTATATTTTATTTATTTTATAACACTTTCATTTTTTTTTGTTCTACTGTTTCTTTAAATGAAATAAAAACACATTTGGATATACCCCTTATACATGCACACGTAAGCATTTATTTTAGCTATGCATGGCTTCCTTATCAAATTCTGCTTTGAAATTAGTTTTTAAATTTCTAAAACTGTATATACAGTGTTCCAGAGCCAAAAAAAAAAAAAAGATGTTTAAGTGGTGAAAAAATTCAGCTTAGTCATATTTTCCTGCAATTCTTTGCAAAACCTAGAGAGGTAAGCATTTCAGAAAAGTGTCTCTCATTTCTCATACTGTCTAACATAATTTATAGTCTAATTAAAATTAATATGCGTTTAAAAAAAAAAGTGCGTTGTACCAGTTGCACATGAGCAGTGTGGTTTATCTTTCAGACTTCTCTCCCAGCGCTTTATCAGAGCCTGAGCCTTGAAGATTCCAATCTGTGGAGCCATTTCTCAAAGAGCTCAGCATGCGAGCAAGAGTTCCCGCAAACCGTTGCCAAGAAACTTTCCCTGTTTCAGCAGGTACTGATAAATGATCAGTTGCATGGTGTAATATAGTGTGGCTATTGCCGGCATATGGCTCCCAGTATCCCTCCCTCACTGGCCTTGTAGGGTGCAAGGTATTTCATCCATTCCTGGGATTCTCTCTGCTTCCCATTCAACCACAAAAGTTTTGCTTCAGTTTTAGTCTTATATGAATACACTTTTTTAATATTTTAAAGTTTATTTCCATAAATTTGAATACCCACTGTGACACAGAATGATAAATTGTACAGGAAAGCATATGGCTGAATAGTGGCGTTTGGTTATATGCGACCTGAGACTTAAGGTCCCCATACACAGGCCGATAGTAGCTGCCGATATCGGACCCTTGGACCGATTCGGCAGCTTATCGGCCCGTGTAGGGGCAGAAACGAGGGGCCTGCTCAACCGATATCTGGCCTAAAATTGGCCAGATATCGATCGTCCAGGTTAGAAAATTCAGTCGGATCGGGGACCATATCGGCTCGTTGATGCGGTCCCCGAACCGACTGCCCTATTGACGCCAATATAATTTGATCGTTTATTTTTTTTTTTACCTACACGCTCCCCGATATCGCCCACCCGAAGGTGGGGATATCGGGTGAAGATCCGCTCGCTTGGCGATCTCGCCAAGCGTGCGGATCTCAGCGTGTATGAGGGCCTTTAAGGTTGCAATACACGGTAAGATTCCCTCCTTTGGTGAGGTTGCTAGATGAGTGAATCTTTCCCCCAACATGGCCCTATTGCCAAATGATCGCATTACAGTGAAGGGGATATGAAAAGTCTGAGCGAGGGCCACATCACTCAGCCAATGTGGTCATCGATCCAACAGAAAAATCAAGCCTGCCCAATCGACATCTGACCAATTTTGTCAGATATTTGTCTGGGAGGCCGTAGGAAGGGCCCCATACATGGGCAGATAAGTTGGGAAATCAGTCTGAAGGACCCGAATCGGCAGCTTGAATCTGCCCGTGTATGGCCACCTTAACAGAGCATAAAGAATATTTGCAGCAGGCAGTTATTGGATATTTCTGTAGCTAAAGGTGGCCATACACGAGCAGATCCGCTCGCTTGGCAATGTCGCCAAGCGAGCGGATCTTCCCCGATATCCCCACCTACGGGTGGGCGATATCGGGGAGCATTTAGGTAAAAAAAAATAACCGATCGTTTGGCCCAGGGTGTGGTCATCGATCCAACAGAAAAATCAAGCCTGCCCAATCGACATCTGACCAAATTTGTCAGATATTTGTCTGGGAGGCCGTAGGAAGGGCCCCATACATGGGCAGATAAGCTGGGAAATCAGTCTGAAGGACCCGAATCGGCAGCTTGAATCTGCCCATGTATGGCCACCTTAACAGAGCATAAAGAATATTTGCAGCAGGCAGTTATTGGATATTTCTGTAGCTAAAGGTGGCCATACACGAGAAGATCCGCTCGCTTGGCAATGTCGCCAAGCGAGCGGATCTTCCCCCGATATCCCCACCTACGGGTGGGCGATATCGGGGAGCATTTAGGTAAAAAAAAAAATCCGATCGTTTGGCCCCAGGGTGTGGTCATCGATCCAACAGAAAAATCAAGCCTGCCCAATCGACATCTGACCAAATTTGTCAGATATTTGTCTGGGAGGCCGTAGGAAGGGCCCCATACATGGGCAGATAAGCTGGGAAATCAGTCTGAAGGACCCGAATCGGCAGCTTGAATCTGCCCGTGTATGGCCACCTTAACAGAGCATAAAGAATATTTGCAGCAGGCAGTTATTGGATATTTCTGTAGCTAAAGGTGGCCATACACGAGCAGATCCGCTCGCTTGGCAATGTCGCCAAGCGAGCGGATCTTCCCCCGATATCCCCACCTACGGGTGGGCGATATCGGGGAGCATTTAGGTAAAAAAAAAAATAACCCGATCGTTTGGCCCTGGGGCCAAACGATCGGATTATGTGGGCGGCAATGGGGCAGTCGGATCGGGGACCGCATCAATGAGCCGATGCGGTCCCCGATCCGACCAGATTTTCTAACCTGCCCGATCGAGATCTGGCCAATTTCAGGGTCCAAGGGACCGATATCGGCAGCTATAGTCGGCCCGTGTATGGGGACCTTAACTGCAGGGCTTTCCGTCCTCCTCTAGATTGTAAGATTGAAAGTCTTGGTATTAATCAGGTCTTTCTATAAGAACAGTCTTCCATAAGACCTCATTAATACCAAGTCTTTTCATTGGCGTTAAAACCAAATAATGTTTTTTGGTATTCAATTTTGGTATGCCAATAATGAAATCAACCTGAGCCAAAGATTTCTATGTGTAGGAAGTCATCACACAACTAGGGCATTGCAGTGCTCCCCTTATTCTGACTTTCTGGCTTATCCAGTTGTTAGACCACAGGGCAAGGTCACGAGATCTGGATAATCTATCCAAAAGATTGAGATTGTTAGAACTGTTCAATTTTACTCTGTCAGGTATATGTATTTATATATAATTTTTTCCTCTTCCAGCTCTTAGTTGTCCAAGCAATCAGGCCAGACAGACTGCAAAGTGCAATGGGGCTATTTGCATGTAAAAATCTTGGTGAGTATAGACGGCAAGTTGCAATAAACTAATTCTATACTACTTTTGTAAAATCTGTTATACTAAGAGTGTACCCGTTTTTTAAGATGAGTGCAGTGAATAGAACTTGTGCTAAACATACTTTTTGCCTATTGGTTTAATGGTGTAAAATCTGTTATCTGTTGTTTATTGAGCTAATTGGGCATACAGGGAGATTGAAGCTTCTCCATGTTTGGTCCTTGTGAGGTAGACAATTAAATTCTCAGGGCACAGATAATTCCCTTGCATAATAGACTTCTACTAACAAAACTACAGAGGGTAAAGGGAACGTATGCTGGAAATCAAATTATGTACCTTACAAGGACCTAACATGGAGGAGCCATTAGGTTTAAGAAATAACAGAAACCATAGATTTTCATGATTAAAACAATAGCCCAAGGGCAGAATTAAGGGTAGGCAGAGTAGGTACTTGTCAAGGGTGCGTTGGGGGGAATGGTTATGGTGGCGTAGGCAAGAGGGTACTGTATTTGCCTTTGGTGTTGGACAAGGAGTTATACTGTCCTCCCCCAATTATGAAATTATTGTCTATACTGTAATAAAGTATATTTTTCAACAAAGAAAATCATCAGGAAAACTACAAATTTGCTATCAACATTTTTCAACACAGGATTCTTCAAAGGTATGCAGAGGGTTAAATATGCTTTCAGCTGGATGTCGTGGTGGCCATACAGCAATCACGCTCTTTGCCCTTCTGGCAGTGAGCAAACAGGCTCTTGGCGCAGCCCCCATCTAATGTAGAGGTTGCATATTTGTAGCATCAACACCACCATATTAGTGCTCAGCGATCCACTTACTTTGTATTAGTGTAAATGAACATTCATGGAGCATGAAATCAGAAGAGGTGGGTGTCTAGACGGCATCTGCTATTGCCATGGCAACGCCTTCACCGTGGCCTTGAGACTTAACATTTCACTCTGATAAATGGAAGATGTGGGCTCTGCATTAATGAAAAATCAAATCACTGGCATGAAATGCATGAATACAGATTTTAAAAAGGCAATATTATTTTCATGGCCATTCCAGGAGATTGACTAAACCACTGATCCTCATAAAATACAACTTAATTATTTTCTTGGAGGGTTTTTTTGAGTAAAGGTTAAAAACAGCAGCAGATCTGTGCTGTATCTTTCCATAGAACCCTTAACAACACGCCGGATGTCATGCAGAGGCATAAACAGTGGATTTAGCATAAAAATGTATCCCTAGAGAATGCCCTCAGAGGGGTAAAGGCACCATATTTCTTAGCAGTCCTCTCTTGGGTTGTACGTCTAAAGGCAGATGCAGAAATGGATTTTGCCTTGTCAAGTCACACAGCATTGACAGCCATCAGGGAGACCTTCTATATGAAGGAAATTGAAATCAATGAACATCAGAGAAATCTTTGTGTATTTCAGGCAAATGGCTAGCAAGCATCAGTATGTATATTTCATTGCTGGGCATATTATAGTTTTGTAAATCAGTACTTGTGGTGGTATTAAATCTGGAAGCTGCCAAGTTACAAATGCCTCATCCCCTCTTTTCTGTGTTCTGTGTGAGACTGAAAGGAGGAGTTGTCAATGGAGTCCAGTACTAGGTCAGGTACCCGCGCGTTACCCGCAAGAAAAGCAGGTAGCCTGCAGGTAGATTCTTAGATAGGGGTATAGATGCAGGTTGCGGGTCTTATTCATATTACTTATATTATCTATATTTGACTCCTTTATATGTTTTTGTAAACTTTCTACCCCCACCTACTTCTAATGGTTCACTTATGGTTTGCAGCAATAGAACTTCCCGTTAGTGGTCAGCTGGTCACAGATTGGGTTGGGGATAAGACAGTTGCAAGTCTGGTCAGGTAGTGGGTCAAAGCGAGTGAAAATGCGGGCCAGGGTCACGAGTTCAGAGTTTTGGTCTCAAAATAGGTTCCGTGAAGGACTGTGGTTGCCAACATGGACACTCCTAAAATTAGTGTAGGGAAAGACGATATTTATTATTCCTTGGGACACAAGTGCTAGAGTGCTAATAGGTGCAAGAATATGCCTCTTAGTGCTCACTTACCCAACAGTGAATTCAGCTCTTTGCAATGGATTCAAAATCTGGCCTCTGGTGCAGAGAGCAGCAGCCCTGTTACCGTGCAAGGTGTAGTTGGCAAAGTATTAAAACAAGGCTGCAGTTGGCCCTTTTTTACAGTTTGCACACTGGGGTCCTACATTGTATAACTTACTGCATGTGCCTGTACTCCTTTTCAGAGCTCAGAGACCTGCTGCATGTGCCTTCGGTCAACAGCTGTCTGTGTTAGGCAATAGGCACTGTGTTAAGCTGGACATAGATGATTAGATTGAATGTCGGACTGTGTTGCTGTAGAGCATATATAGGCTGTGACATAACGTAAGCATCTCTATATTATTTCCTCACACACACAGGATTGCAAATGACACCCAAGGCTACAATGATTCAGGAATTCCCTACTAATATAAAGAACATCCCAATATTGCTGTGTTTACGAGATGGGGCTTCTCATCATCCCTAGCACATAAGCAGCTTGTCAGAAAGAAGCTGATACTGAGCAAATACTGAGCCATTCCTCAATGGTCTGTAAATCAGACTGTCCAGCTTGTGCTCTCAGCATCTGTTCATTGGCATCCATCAGAGCCCTGTGGGGAAAAATAGTCAGCCTTAACCTTTCTATTTTTTAAGCTTCATATTATACTATTCTAATGTGAAAATATGTCAGGTATCTTGGGATGGCTCACTGATCCTCCGCAGGGCTGACTGCCCACCATGACTGCTCACTGACTCTCCGCAGGGCTGACTGCCCACCATGACTGCTCACTGACCCTCCGCAGGGCTGACTGCCCACCATGAATGCTCACTGACTCTCCGCAGGGCTGACTGCCCACCATGACTGCTCACTGACTCTCCGCAGGGCTGACTGCCCACCATGAATGCTCACTGATCCTCCGCAGGGCTGACTGCCCACTATGGCTGCTCAGTGACCCTCTGCAGGGCTGACTGCCCACCATGACTGCTCACTGATCCTCCGCAGGGCTGACTGCCCACCATGTTTGCTCACTGACCCTCTGCAGGGCTGACTGCCCACCATGACTGCTCACTGATCCTCCGCAGGGCTGACTGCCCACCATGACTGCTCACTGACCCTCTGCAGGGCTGACTGCCCACCAGAGGAACCCATTAGTCTGTGAGCCCATCCATAGTATCTATTAAGCGAGACAATTGTATCTTCATTTGCAGTGTTTCAGGTCATGTTTAATTAAAAAAATAGAAGGTTTATTTGAATTAAACTGATTAAATCTTGAGTCCTGAAATTTTGGCTGTTGCTTTTGATTCTCCTCCTATAGAGCTCAAAGAATTATCTCCACCACCTCTAAACCTGAAACGTCTCAGTAAGGAAACACTGGCAATAGAGCCCATTCTCATTATAATCTCACCCGGAGCTGATCCATCCCAGGAACTACAAGAACTTGCCTGCGCAGAGGTTGGCAGAGACTGCTTTCATGAAGTAAGTCCACAGTTTTGTGTCTTTCATGCTGTACAGCCCCCACACCAACCAATAAATGATGACTCTGGTACTGCATAAAGTAAATTTTTCTTTTTTTTTCTCGCTTTTAATGTTTATTTCTTTCAGATAGCTATGTATAAATATATAAGGGGACCATGCAATAAACTCTGAAGCTTTGTTCACAATGAGTCCATCCACTGGGATTCTCATCCTGATGTGGCTATACTGGAAGATATAATGTACCTTATATAGCTTCAAGAAGGGGTTGGTGGGCTTTTTAGAAGCAAATTGAAGAGGATTCTAAAGGTTTTTTTGTTTCCTTTTGTTTCCTGGATCAACTAGCAGTTAGGCAGGATCCAATTAGGCAAAAAGGTTGAACATGATCCCCATGTGTCTTTTTTTTTTTCAACATAACTTACTATGTTCATTGACTCAGGTTGAGTCCTCTGTCATTCAAGTGCAACAGTTTGACTTGAACGCTTACTAAAAGTGGCCATACATGGGCAGATTTAAGCAGCTGATTCGGGTCCTTCAGTCTGCCTATGAATGGACACCCCCGACAGGCCTACCAGACCAATATCAGGCCTAAAATTGCCAGATATTGATGGGCAGGTTTGATTCTCCCATTGTATTGGGGACTGCATCAGCTCATTGGTTTGGTCCTTGCTCCAACCAGTCCTATTTCCATAAATGTAATTCAATTGTTTGACTTACTTTAATATCGCCCGCCTAAGGTGAGCATATCAGTGGAAAGATCTTATAGTATATGACCAGCTTAAGAGTGCCCAGTTCCTGTAATTAGGATGAATACTATCCAAACACTGCAACTAAAAAGCAAAACAGCATTCAGTTCACTTACTCTATAAAGAATAGTACCCGTAGGTCCCCCTGTTCTTTAATTGGTTGCCCTATTTGCAACCAGTTTACCAGGTGGACCTCATGCTCTCTACACCTTTGCCAACTAAGGGCATGAGTTTCAGTAGACTACAAGGGCCCAGAGAGTCTACCAGGTAAACTGGGTGCGTATAGGGTATAAAATGGTGCCAGCCATCTGCAACCAATTAAGCATTCTCACACTTTGTGTAGTCCCAATGATTCCTGCTGACTAGTCCAGATTTGTTTAAAATCTTTGTAAAATACTGGGTCTGCCATTCACACTTTTACACACATGGAATGGGATATTTTATGTATGGAATTTACATGGAATAGAAGCCTCCTTTTTATAAAAATACAATCAAAATGCACATTTATTTTTTATGTAAAATTAGCATTGCATCTTCCTAAACAGGCTGCTTAGTGCTGTTATTCAATGCACTTTGTTCATAAGTTGTTTAGTATATGAAATTGCTTGTAAATCCTCTACCTTGGGGGATGTCGGAAAGGCTTCTTTCTGTTTGAAGCTTTATTCACAGATGAGCGATGGCCACAATTTCAAATAATAAAGCACAGCAAATACATTTCAAGCCAGATTTATTAGCTTCTTGAAATTGCTCCTTTGATCTAACTTTGGGGATTTTGCTAAATGAATCTAACAGTGCTTTTATTTGGTTTATACTAAATGGAATTGCTATTATTTGCACATTAAAATCAACCGTATGTATTATATTTTATATCTTTGTAATTTCTTAAAGCTTTTACTGTGTGTTTTCTCTATTTATATGCAGTGTTCAACACTGATTGCACTACATTTAACATGCAGATAAAGCTTTTGGATGTGACTGAAATATCCTGTATATTTCCATTTGAACATATGACTCTCTAACAGGCCTACCCAACCAATATCTGCCCAAAAATTATTTAGATGTCAATTGTGCAAGTTTGATTTTCCAGCCAGATCAAGGATTGCATTGGTTCTGTATTCTCCAATTTGTAGTGTGGCAGGGGATTACTTTGGGTACCATCAATTTGAAGGGCACTATAAATTGTAAATATTTAAAATTTTTTAAAATTAACAAAAACCTCCAGGGCCTAACAAGACCAGCTAAGACTACTTAGTTTTAGCCAGGCCATTATTCTTCATTCTGTTAGACTCCTTCATGGTTCCAATGGATGCAGGGTACGTTATTCCAATATTCTCAGTCTGCAATTTCTCAGCCTCTTATGTTTGACATGTGTAGTGCGAAAGAGATTTGAAGGTTTGCAAGTGCTTCATATTCCATGTAAATATGTAGCTGCATGGTTTCTGCTGGAACAGGACTCCCCATGGATAGCCAGGAGGCAGCCAGTAATTATAGCTGGAGAGTTTGTCCTTGATATACAATATATACACCTCTTAATGGTATCATCTCTATTTTAGGTAGCAATGGGTCAAGGCCAAGCTGATATCGCTATACAGTCCTTGCGGGAATGTGCACGCGATGGAGAGTGGCTCTGCTTAAAGAATCTGCATCTCGTTATTTCATGGCTTCCAGTTCTGGAAAAGGCAAGTCATTCTATATTATTACTGTTTAGGCTTCCATGTGTCATGGCTTCCAGTTCTGGAAAAGGCAAGTCAAGCTGTATTAATACTGTTTAGGCTTCCATAGGTCATGGCTTCCAGTTCTGGAAAAGGCAAGTCATTCTATATTATTACTGTTTAGGCTTCCATGTGTCATGGCTTCCAGTTCCATAAAAGGCAAGTCAAGCTGTATTAATACTGTTTAGGCTTCCATGTGTCATGGCTTCCAGTTCTGGAAAAGGCAAGTCAAGCTGTATTAATACTGTTTAGGCTTCCATGTGTCATGGCTTCCAGTTCTATAAAAGGCAAGTCAAGCTGTATTAATACTGTTTAGGCTTCCATGTGTCATGGCTTCCAGTTCTATAAAAGGCAAGTCAAGCTGTAATAATACTGTTTAGGCTTCCATGTGTCATGGCTTCCAGTTCTATAAAAGGCAAGTCAAGCTGTATTAATACTGTTTAGGCTTCCATGTGTCATGGCTTCCAGTTCTGGAAAAGGCAAGTCAAGCTGTATTAATACTGTTTAGGCTTCCATGTGTCATGGCTTCCAGTTCTATAAAAGGCAAGTCAAGCTGTATTAATACTGTTTAGGCTTCCATGTGTCATGGCTTCCAGTTCTATAAAAGGCAAGTCAAGCTGTATTAATACTGTTTAGGCTTCCATGGGTCATGGCTTCCAGTTCTATAAAAGGCAAGTCAAGCTGTAGTAATACTGTTTTGGCTTTCACGTATTTAACTGCATAATTTGCACAGGTATTCCGATTATAGGATTTTAGAGGGAACATAAATGTAATATTAAGGGTATAGTTAGTACAACATAATAAAACAGTGTTTATTCAGTCATCCTTGGTATTGGCAGTCAAAGTACATTTTTTTAATTAATTTTACCAAAATTATTATTATTATTATTAACATTTATTTATAAAGCGCCAACATATTCCGCAGCGCTGTACAATAAGTGGGTTTCATACATTGGACATACAGAGTAACATACAGAGCAATCAATAACCGATACAAGAGGTGAAGAGAGCCCTGCCCAAAAGAGTTTACAATATTATTGACTCTTATTGCTGCTTTCCCCTTGGATTCTATGAAGGTTCTACTGGCTCAGCTTCCTGTTGTAGCCTAGCTATAGCTGCCATTGCCTCAGGCTGGCTTGACAGCTTCCTTATGGCCTTCCATAGCCATCTTATTGTGTTATAACCCCATAACAAGAAACCAAGAAACACCTGGAAGTGAATCTGTGTTTACTGGAGGGATGGTGACCTAAACATGGCACAGGTTACATAGTTAAGTTGGGTTAAAAAAAGACCAAAGTTCAACCCTTCCAAGTGAACTCCAGTGCACATATATACACACACTCTTACTGATTTATCTATACACTCCATACATAAACCATATATACCAACATCAATACTAACTGTAGATTTTAGTATCACAATAGCCTTGGGTATTATGCCTGTTCGTGAACTTTTTCAAGCCCCAGAATCTGCCATCACAACATCACTCGGAAGGGCATTCCCCAACCTCACTGCCCTCACATATATGGCCTTACTGAGTGCTGGCACAGAGCTGTTCCAATGCAGGACTATAGCCCTACAATTTCCCCATACAGTTAATAAACTGTATTCTGTGTATATGGACATTTTCTTGGGGGCATCTGTTACACAATGCATGCACATGGATTGCTTTAATAATTCTGACTTAGCTGTAGCTTTCAGGGTCATCGGAAAGGTTTGACTAGTTAAAATGGCTCAAAGGATCTTTTATGAGTATGTTGTTATTTTCTTGGCAGGCTTCACACTTGACAATTGCCTGGCAGGCTGCTTTGGCCACCCCTAGGCTGCTCAGGTGCCCGATCCATTCTCAAAAGCATCTTTGTACTCGGCTGAATAGCTCTATGGCTGCACGTCCTTTGTGTGTCTTACTCTTCTGACACAAACTGAGAGGCATGAAAGGCCGGCTTGGTTATATACTTAAGTCAGAAAAACACTGAATTGCTAGAAGTATGAAATCATCTTCTGCACTGCCAGACTTGCCTTCAATAATAGCTAACACATATTTTCAGTTATTTAATATATATTCATACTCATGTTTTAAATTGTAAATGTGTAAATGTGTGTGTGCATAGGGAGAGATAAGTGCTGTCCAGTTAAACGCAGCCATTTTGATATTTAGTACATCGGTCCCTCAATTTTCAACATCTTACTTTTTATGTTTTTGGTCACATAAGTAACTGCTTGTTAAAAATTAGAATAGGCCTGGGGCTTGTTTTTGTATGGGGGAGCTCGAAGGTTTCAACCAAACAATTCCTAAAGAGATGCCTATGCAAATCCAAAGAGATCTGGGTGCTTCTTAGCTCCTGCTATGCTCCCCAATCTACTGATTCACACTGATATCAGAGTACTTTGGTGATGATTCTATGCATTTTATAACAGTTAAGATAGATTTCAGGTGCTAATGGCTGACATTGGGTGGCCTGTGACTGCCGGGGTTATTTCCAAAAAAATACGGGTGAGTTGACATGTCTGGTCCTGGATTAGTTGCACCTGTGGTATGTAGTGTTTTCTCAGCCTCCAGCAATACAGTGACAGTAAGGGGGTACAGGTATGGGACCTGTTATCCAGAATGCTCAGGACCTGGGTTTTTTTCAGATAAGAAGTCTTTCTGTAATTTGGATCTCCATATTTGAAGTTTACTAAAAAATCGTATTAACATTAAATAAACACAATAGGATTGTTCTGCTTCCTATAAAAATTCATGCAGCTTAGTTACAATCAAGTACACTTTACCGGTTTATTATTACAGAGGAAAAAAATGAATAATTTAAAAAAAGATTAGAATTATTTGCTTAAAAGGCAGTCTGAGGGAGATGGCCTTCCCGTGATTCAGAGCTTTATAGAAGCCCCCCTGCAGCCTGACTTTGAATAGTGCAGCCTGCATCATACTAAAAGTTAATTAAGGTGACCTTCCATTTTTATTTCCCGAAGCTGGCAACTTGGTGTAACTCAGGCACTTTGTATTCTGCTAGTTAATTAGGAGATAAGAATTACCCAAACCGATATGCTCAGAATGTGGATTAATATACCTATTTCATAGCTAAAACCCTCTCCTCCTGTGCTGCTGAGAATCTTCTAAACCTGCCGCTCTCAGACCTTTTTATTTGGGATGAGACATGGGTAGAACAGCTGTATGTGCAGCCAGAGTGGGCTGAGTGGGCTATGAGTGGATGCGCCGGGCAAGCAAACTCACCTTATTTAGTACATATTGATTCAATTAAGGGAATTGCCATAGCTGCAGGGATTCTTTCTCGCCACCTCTCTTGCCCAGCTGTGAAATGTCAGCCTCGTAAAAGCAGACGCTGAGCAGGTTTGGAAATTTTAAATAACATTTTGATAATCCGGGTCATTCTATTGAAACAAAGAGAGCGAGTACAATGCCTTGGCTGCACGCTTTGCTTTTAGCCTTTGTCTTTCTAAAGAACAGTGTGTCACTTCATACAGGTGAACACAGATGTCTCTGAATTCCTACATATATACAGCATTTTCATCATTCTAACTGGTTATTACCCTGCACTTCCATTTATATTGAAGCATTTAATCCAATTATAACCTCAGGACTGATCGCCTTATATACTGTACATCTGTAGGGAATGCTTTAGCCTTACTCCAGGATATGTCCCACCACTGCCAGGTAATCATGTACTACCTTATCTTGCAGAACAGTGTTATCAATTTATTTTTATTAATTGAACTCCTGTAAAACGTACCCATATATTGCCCTCAGCACATGCAGTACAAATGATTTGTGTGCCTCCCAATCCCCTGTATAGCATTGCCCAGAGCCAGCCCTCTCCAATGTCATCTCATCATCTTAAGAAAGGCAGGCTTAGGCCATAAAGTCCATTCCCAAGCTCAGGCCAAGACGGCCATGAGTTAAGAAACAGTTGGTTATGGAAATTCCCAATCTGCCCATCACCAACATTAGCCTTTTTACCAGTAACAGAGTTGCTGCAAACCAAAAAGTACCCACATAATAATGAGGTATCAACATATATATATTAGTAAAATAGCGAAACAGTAAAAGCTAAGATGTATATGTCATTGGCTTGTTTGCAATTCATACTTATCTCGTATTTACTTAATTTCATGTGGGGGATTTAGTGCCATGTATTAAAGGTTATAAACGGTAAAATTATTCTGTTATTTGGATAGTAACCATGCTATAGCCTTTATAGACACTAGTGCCATTCTGTCTGCTAAATCTAACACATTTCAGTATGGAAGCTTCACCCCTTGCTGGGAGTATTTCTTGCCCATACCTTGTCTGCTGCTTCACCCATAGAGCTCAGAATCGGAAGTAGAACAAAGAGGTGAAATAGTATCCTCCATCTAAAGGGAGGGCTGGGAAATACAGAGCATAAGTTAGGGCGAATGCTGTAAGGGAGGTGTTGGTAGTTTTGGGGGGTCAGTGGACAAGAAGCCACCTGGAACAATGGGTCTAACCCAATATTGAAACTTTAAACCACCCTAAGTAAAAGGAACAATTTTTCACTAATGAAAGGAGGCCCAGATACCAACATTCCTCCTATTAATGCACTATACCAGCCTATCTCTGCCTACCCATGGACTGTGGGACACTTTAGTGCCAGTGGGTAGCGCTGTTGTGAAATCATGTCACCATGGCACCAACATCTTTTGCTAATTGCTAATTAGAATTACTTGAAAATCATATCTCTGACATCTACCTCCCCTTGCCTGTGCTATGGCTTATGGGTCAAGAAGGCTTGCCACAGTATATAGTACTTTGTATAGTTTGTAATGATTATTTTTTATTTCTGTAACAAAACAGGAATTAAATTCTTTGCAACCGAAGGGTAATTTCCGTCTGTGGCTCACTGCTGAAGTTCACCCCAAATTTACACCAATTTTGCTGCAGTCAAGTTTGAAGATAACGTACGAGGTAAGGCTCTTTTCTGTGTAAGAAATAAAAGATAGTATGATGTTGAGAGTGCTATTTTGAGACAATTTGCAATTGGTCTTCATTTTTTATTATTTTTAGATTTTTAGTTATTTCATTTTCAGTTCAGGAGCTCTCTGGTTTGGAGTTTCAGCAGTTATTTGGTTGTTAGAAGACATTTAGTCTTCAACTTTGGTTCCAAGTTTTAATAGAGCCCTGTAAACTTTTAATTGATTTGTTCAGTGTTTTGCTTTGTTAATAGCTGTTCCAAAGCCCGAGATCAAGAGCTAGGTTTGTCCTGTAGCAGAGAGAATAAAGTAGGGCAGACTGCAGTGTCGGCACATACTGAGGGAACGAACTGGGTTAGGGTTCTGTGAAATGAATCCTTTCTCGCGCTGTGGATCTAATAATATATTCTACATTCTGGCCTGTTAATTGTTTGGAAGCAAATAAGAGTGGAAAGTAGATTTCATTGGATATCAGTGAGATGCGGGTGCTTTACTGATGTATCTACTGAAATATCTAGACTGGTTATTACTGTCATCTGGCTTCTTTTCTGTGAAAGTAGAATGGATGCATCTCATGCTATAATCCTTCGGGGGATAATATACTATTCTGGAATCACTTTCCCTGGTTAGTGGAGTATATAGAAGAATAATTTATTTCCGTGCCTAATTGCAAGAATGGCTCGCCGAGTTGTTAGGCAAAGGAGAAACTCATTGGAAGCCGAAAGACAAATGTTAAATTCCAAGCAAAATGGGCTCCTGCACATAGCAAGTAATTATCCGCTAAAGCACCGAACATGAAAGCACCAGAGATTAAAAGATAAAGGGAATTGGTACTTTTCTGTGCATCTTTATGTGCGGGGGGGAAGGGATGACAGCAGGCATGTTTATATGTGCTACTGTCTAGGTGCCATATATTGCACATTCTAGAGCAAATGAAAATTCTTGATGCAGTGCTGCCTGTGCTCTTTTTGTTGCTAATGACTAAGCTGAGAATCCTTGCAGTTTTAGTATATGTTCCTTACTGCTGTTTAGGAGCAACTGTTCCACCAGAAGCCCATGTATTTGATGATCTACCCAGTCTCTGAGGAAAAGAAGAATATAAAGGGATTTAAAATAAATAATTTAAACTTCAGC